>NC_066566.1:4020177-4050177 GCF_024679095.1 Eriocheir sinensis | reverse complement strand
GTGTGTGTGTGTGTGTGTGTGTGTGTGTGTGTGTGTGTGTGTGTGTGTGTGTGTATGTGTGTGTGTGTGTGAGACTGAAAGAGTGGATAGACTTATTTCACTCCCAGCACTCTCTCACACACACACACACACACACACACACACACACACACACACACAAACGTATATAGCTCACTCTTTTTATTCATTTATTCATTTTTCATTCACTTTATTCATTACTAAGAAGAAGAGGGTCGTGGATGCGGAGGAGGAGGAGGAGGAGAAGGCGAGGTGAAGAAAGGGGCGTAACAAGTATCTTTTTTAATATTTTTTTGGAGGCTCAAAGACGAGAGAGAGAGAGAGAGAAGAGGAGGCGGCCGAGTGAAAGGAACTGTTCTAATTCATGCATATTTATTTTCTCTATTAATTTTCGGATCTTGTTTCAACTTTTGTGTCGCTGAATGGCACTCGTTGACGGCCTGAGTCCCGGCACAAACACAGCATCTTTTTATCCGGCACTGGCACACACACACACACACACACACACACTCACTCTTTAAAGTTAAGTGTATCCTATTTTTACCTAGCTCTTATAAGCCTGACATAACTTAACCTAGCTTAATATTAACTAACCTAACCTAACTTAAGCTGATTTAGTCAAACCGAACCTGATCACAAAGAGACTGATTTAAACTCTTACTCTTGGCGGCAAGGACGAAGAAAATTTGCAAAACCAGACCAAACTAAACCCAATCTCTAATAAGGTAATCTAACCTTCCATTTCTATTACCCAACTAGTTCTTCTTAACACCAAAACAAAAGCAATCAAACTTAGCTATACCTAACAACTTTTAATCTCTCTTTCTGCTTCACTTCTCTTCACTTCAACACAAGTAACCTAACCTAACCTAACCTAACCTAACCTTACCCCTTCGTCTCCCCTTCAGGAGGACTACAAGCCCCTCCCCCTGGCGCCTCAGACACAACTCTTCGGCGCTGGGCTGGATGACGGACTCCTGACCCGCGCTGAGGCCCTGGCCGCCGTCGACATCTCCAAACACGGCCATGGGCAGCCTCCGGGGGCCATACCGCAGCTAAAGCACGACATGATGTACCACCCCGGCATGGCCACCACCCCCCACACGCCTCCCATCTCCCGGACCAACCAGGTGGGGTCCGGCGAGGAAGCGGGCGCGGGCGGTGGAGGCGGGGGGTGGTCACACAAGGCTGGACTATGGAAGGTATGTACAGGGGCTTGTGTATGGGGTAGGGACAACGTTGCCAAACTATCGTATTAACCACATGTCGTATCTATCATGTTTATCCCTTAAACTCTCGTACCTGCACAAGTAACGTGAGAAAATTAAAGTTAGTGCCAAAACTGTTGAATATTGATGTTTTTCGTTCTTTGTGGTTATGGTTATCGGTCAGTAACTACGAAAATTAAATGCGATGAGTACGATAACTTGGCAACGCTGGGTAGGGGTCGAGGGGGAGGTGGGGGTAAGGGGTGGAGGTGGGGTGGAAATGGGGTGGGGGTGGCGGTTAGGGAGGGTTTGTGTGTATGTGTGTGTGTGTGTGTGTGTGTGTGTGTGTGTGTGTGTGTGTGTGTGTGTGTCTATCTGATTGTCTGTCGTTCTTTGTCTCTGGCTCGATATGTCAGTGCTTCTCTCTCTCTCTCTCTCTCTCTCTCTCTCTCTCTCTCTCTCTCTCTCTCTCTCTCTCTCTCTCTCTCTCTCTCTCTCTCTCTCTCTCTCTCTCTCTCTCAGGAAAGATGGATTAATTTTCGTCTTTTTATCCATTCAAAGTATTTTTCAGATTTTCCCTTTTTTTCATGTACTTTTCTTCACTATTTTCTCAGTTCTATGACTTTTCTGTAGGTTCCATTAATACTTTTACACGTTCTTTTTTCTCCTTTTTCAACCTTTAATGATAATAAGAAAAAAAAGCTTCATAAGGCCAAGCTAAACTATGGACATTTAATCTTTTTCTTTGTTTAACTTTTACATCCTTTTTCCTTATAATATTTTTTTCGTTTTATCTATACTTTTGATGACGATAAGCGAAACCCGTCTTGGGCCTCGAAAACATAGACACTTGACTCTTTCCTTTCTGTTTAACGTATTAGATTCTTTTCCCTATTACAATTCTTTCCTTTTCCTTGTATTCTTTGATGATATTGTTTACGTTAAAGGAGATGGATACGCTTAATACGAACTTCTAACCCAAGCAATGACTCTTGTTCTATATGATTAATTCTCAAAAGAACAATATGGAATTCTTCTTTGATTACAATGGGCGGGAAGGGAGGGGAGGGTAGGAAGGGAGGAGAGGGATGATGATGTAGAGAGAGGAAGGAAAGGGAGGAGGGGAAGAGAGGAAAGAGGAGGATGGAAGGGGAGGAATGAGGAGGAAGAGAGGAAAGGAATGGAAAGGAATGGAGAAGAGAAGGAAGGGAGGGAGGGAAGGAAGGGAGGAGAGGGATGATGATGTAGAGAGAGGAAGGAAAGGGAGGAGGGGAAGAGAGGAATGAAGAAGAAGGAAGGGGCGGGATAGGGAGGAAGGGAGGGAAGGAATGGAAAGGAATGGAGAAGAGAAGGAAGGGAGGGAAGGAATGGAAGAAAGGGAATAGAAGGATGGGGAGGAAAGGAGGGAGGGAAGGAGAAGGATGGGGAGGAGAGAAGGCAGGGGCGGAGAGGAAGAGGGGAGAGAGGGCTGGGAAGGGAAGGAAAAGAGGGGAAGAATAGGGAGAGAGGGAGAAAAAAGATAAAGATATAGAGAGGTAAGTAGGAAGGAAAAGGGGAAGAGGCGTTTATATTATTTTTATTTGTTTTTTTTTTCTACACGACAATATCAAAACAAGCTTTCTACTTTTCCTTCCAAGCTTTTATTCGTATTCCCTTTATTATGAAGTTTTTTTTTTTACCACGTTTGTGTTATTAAGATTATGGCAAAGAAAATATTAAAAAAAAGTGTACTTGTTGTGTTGCTGAGAAGAGTGTGTGTGTGTGTGTGTGTGTGTGTGTGTGTGTGTGTGTGTGTGTGTGTGTGTGTGTGTGTGTGTGTGTGTGTGTGTGTGTTCTCGCGGGTCGATCAGTTCCTTTATCTGTACGTGTGTGTCTGTCTGTTTGTCTGTCTGTATCGCTTTCAACCTTCACGTCCTCTCTCTCTCTCTCTCTCTCTCTCTCTCTCTCTCTCTCTCTCTCTCTCTCTCTCTCTCTCTCTCTCTCTCTCTCTCTCTCTCTCTCTCTCTCTCTCTCTCTCTCTCTCTCTCTCTCTCTCTCTCTCGATCGTTGGTGAAGACGGTAATCAGCACCACCACCTCCACCACCTCCACCTCCACTTCCACCACCACCACCTCCACCACCTCCACTTCCACCACCTCCACCTCCACCACCATTATCCCCTGATCTCTCTTCATACGTTGAACTTTAGCTTTGACCTTTATTTACTCTCTCTCTCTCTCTCTCTCTCTCTCTCTCTCTCTCTCTCTCTCTCTCTCTCTCTCTCTCTCTCTCTCTCTCTCTCTCTCTCTCTCTCTCTCTCTCTCTCTCTGTATTTACGTTCGTATTTCGCTATTTTCAGTTTTTATTTATTTTTCTCTTCTTAATCTTTTCTCTCTCTCTCTCTCTCTCTCTCTCTCTCTCTCTCTCTCTCTCTCTCTCTCTCTCTCTCTCTCTCTCTCTCTCTCTCTCTCTCTCTCTCTCTCTCTCTCTCTCTCTCTCTCTCTCTCTCTCTCTCTCTCTCTCTCTCTCTCTCTCTCTCTCTCTCAAGGCCAGGCGGCGGAGAAGCAACATTAATTATGATAAATAGCCCGCCCAGAGCCAGACGCAGCCGAGGGGAAAAAAAGCGAGAGGGGAAAATAAGCGAGTGAGTGGAGGGAAAAAAAGTGGAAGAAAATAAGTGAGTGGAGGAAAAGAAATTAGTTGGGGAAAAGAAGAGTGGAGTGAAAATGTGAGTAGAGGAAAATAATTGTCAGGGAAAAAAAAAAGTAGGTGTAGGGAAAAAGTGGATGTAGGGAAAAAATAAGTGGAGGAAAAAAGTGAGTGGAGGAAAGAAAAGGTAGTGGAGGAAAAAATAACTGGGGAAAAGAATAAGTGGAGGGAAAAAATGAGTGGAGGAAAAAACGGGGAAAATGTTAGCTGGGGAGAGGAAAATAAAGCGAGAGGAGAAAAACAGATGAGTAGAGGAGGAAGGTGAGTGGAGGAAAAAAGTGAGTGGAGGGAAACGGAGGAGTGGAGGAAAAAGTGAGCGAATGTATAATGTCAGTTGGGAAAATAATAAATCTTTAGAATTGGGAAAAGAGAGAAAAGTGTGTTGGGGAAATAGAGAAAGGAGGAAAGAAAAATAGTGAGTATGGAGCAGAAAAAAACACTTAGTTGGAGAGGAAAATAGAGTAGGGGAGAAAAATTTTGTTGGGAAAGAGAAAAATATATTAGTTAAAGAAAAATTTAGGTGGGAAAGGAAAAAATATGTATTAGTTGGGGAAAGAAAAAGTTAGTTGGGAAGGAAAAAAAAGTGAGTTAACGAAGAATGTCACTTGGGAAAGAAAAGAATATATCAGTTAAGAAAAGAAAAAGTTAGATGGGAAAAGAAAAAAGGGAAAGAAAAAAGTTAGTTGGGAAAGGAAAGAATATGTATTAGTTAGGGAAAAAAAGTTAATTGGGAAAGAAAATAAAAAAAATATATTAGTTAGGGAAAGAAATTGTTGGGAAAAGAAAGAAAATATTAGTTTGGGAAAGAAAAGTTAGTTGGGAAAGGAAAAAAAAGTCAACGAAAATCACCAGATACAAAAAAAAATAAAAAGAAAAAATGTAAAAAAAGAAAGATGTAAAAAAGGAAAAGAAAATGTAATAGAGAAAGGAAAAAGCTAGACAAAAAAAAATCACCATATAGAAAAAAATGAAGCGTAGAAGGAAAAAATAAAAAAAGTTAAGGATAAAAAGTTGTAAAAGAAAAGAAAAGCATGGAGAGGAAAGATTAAGTTGATGGAAAATTCAACTGGGAAAAGTAATGGTTGGGGAGGAAAAATAATAGGAAATAAAGTGAGATGCGCAAAAAAAAAGAAATAAAAAAAAGAGGATGGAGAGGAAAAGAAAAAAACTGAGAAAAAAATAATAGGGAAAAAGTGACAGGAAAAAATGAGGAAAATATTTATAGGGAAAAGTAGCGGAAAAAAACAACAACAAGGAATGAAGTTGAACAAAAGAAAGAAAATAGGTTAAAAAAAAGATTATGGAAAGGAAAAGAAGAAAAAAGTTGAGAAAAAAATTAATAGGGAAAAAGTGACGTAGGGGAAAAAAAGAGTTAGAGGAAAAAACGGAGATTCAGCGAAACTGTTAAAAAAATAAAAGAGATGTCGAGGTGGAGGAAAAAAAACAAAAAAGATACATTTAACACACACACACACACACACACACACACACACACACACACACACACACACACACACACACTTGCAGCACCCTTGAAAAATGGTCCACTTTTCAGTTTTATAAAGCGGCGGCCATTTTTAAAAGGCCCCGAAAGAGTCTCTGCGAGTTTTTTTTTTTTTCTTTTTTCCTTTTTTTTCCCTCTCTTTGCGGCGGCGGCGGGTTGAGTGCTGCCGTGCCTCCTCTGTTGCTTTTTAAAGAGTAACAGCAGTACGCAGCCACGGGGGAAGGGGGGAAGGGGGGAGGGAAAGGAGGGATGGGAAGGGATAGGGAGGAAGGGATGGGAAAGAAGGGAAGGGAGAAAGGAGGGATGGGAAGGGATGGAGAGGAGGGTACAGGAGGGATGGGAAAGAAGGGAAGGGAAAGGTGGGACGGAAAGAAGGGTTGGGGAGTGAAGGAGGGATGGGAAAGAAGGGAAGGGAAAGGTGGGACGGATAGAAGGGTTGGGGAATGAAGGAGGGGAGGATGGTAAGGAAGGAAGGGAGGGAAATGAAGGGGAGGAGGAATTTTATTCAGTATGTGAAGAGAAAAGAAAGAAAACGTGACACAAAGATTAATATTGTGTGTGTGTGTGTGTGTGTGTGTGTGTGTGTGTGTGTGTGTGTGTGTGTGTGTGTGTGTGTGTGTATGAGAGAGAGAGAGATTAAACCAAACAAACATTTTTAAAGCAACAATTAAAACACTAAACATACATAACTCTCTCTCTCTCTCTCTCTCTCTCTCTCTCTCTCTCTCTCTCTCTCTCTCTCTCTCTCTCTCTCTCTCTCTCTCTCTCTCTCTCTCTCTCTCTCTCTCTCTCTCTCTCTCTCTCTCTCTCTCTCTCTCAGGTGGGACAGGTGAGGGCGCCCTAAACAATTAGTGACCTGTAATTATTTTCTCTCCCACTAATTATGTGGTTGAGAAAACGTAGGTAGGCCTATTTTCTCTCTCTCCCTCCTCCTTCCCTCCTCCTCTCCTAATTTCCCTTCTTTCCTTCTCTCAAATTTTTCCTTCTTTCCTCCTCCTCTTCCACCGTTTTTGTTTCCTCTTTCTCCTCCTCTTTTTCCTTTTTCTCCTCCTCTTGTTTTCTTTTCTCCTTCATTCTATCCTTCCCTTCCTCCTTTCTCCCTCCTTCCTTCCCTTCCCTTCTCCTCTCCTAATTTCCCTTCTTTCCTCCACACAACGCGATTTTGTTTTCTACTCTTCCTCCTCCTTTTCTTCCTTATTCTCTCTTTTTTTTTTTACTTTTAACTTTCCTTCTCTCCTGTTCTCCCTCCCTCCTTCCTTCTCCTCCTATACAATTCCTCTTATTTTCTTTCTTCTCCTATATTGTCATCTACTCCTCCTCTTTTTCCTCATTCTCTTTATCTTTTACTTTAACTCTCTCCCCCTCTCCCTCTCTCTCTCCCTCTCTCTCTCTCTCTCTCTCTCTCTCTCTCTCTCTCCCCTTTCCTCCCTCCTTTTCCACCTCATTCATCTCTCCCTCCCTTTCTCCCTGTCTCCCCTTTTCTTTCTCCCTTAACCCGTGAAATGATAGGCCCCCCTCCCCCCTTTTCTCCCCATTCTCTCTCCCATTATCCGTGATACTACCTGTCCCATAACACACCCCTTTCTTCTCTCCCCTTCTCTTCTCCCCCTTCACTCAATCTCCCCTTCAGTCACTTCCCCTCACTTCCCCTCGTCACCTCAAAACGCCACCACCATCACGATCATCATCAGCCAGTATCTCTCTCTCTCTCTCTCTCTCTCTCTCTCTCTCTCTCTCTCTCTCTCTCTCTCTCTCTCTCTCTCTCTCTCTCTCTCTCTCTCTCTCTCTCTCTCTCTCTCTCTCTCTCTCTCTCTCTCTCTCTCTTCGTCTCGTTTTCCTTTCCTCCTTCTTCCTTTTTCTTTGTTTTCTTCTCCTTCCTTTTCCTTCCTTTATTTATCCTTGCCTTCCTTCCTTTGTCTGGCTTTTAACACATGTCTTTTTCTCCTCTCTTTTTTTCTTTGTTTAATTTGTTTAGTTAATTCTTTATTCTCTTTCTCTTTCTTCGTCATTGTTTGTCTTGTGTTGTTGTTGCTGTTGTTGTTGTTGTTGTTGTTGTTGTTGTTCTTGTTCTTTATGACACGACAGACAGACAGACACACAGACAGACAAACAACAAACGCTCAGAACAAAAAGGAAAAAAAAACACGCATGATTTAGAGGCAATAACACAGCTCTGGAAAAATTATTCATGACATAAGAACACACACACACACACACACACACACACACACACACACACACACACACGGGTTAAGAAAAAACATAATAAACAACAAACGGACAAAGTAAATCGATAAGAAAATAAACAAGTAAACAAGGAAAGAAATGAAGATAAACCTTATTTTTTTCTCATCCACATCCGGTACCAACTTCTCCGTCATCCACTATCTTCATCCATCGCCTTCTCTCTCTCTCTCTCTCTCTCTCTCTCTCTCTCTCTCTCTCTCTCTCTCTCTCTCTCTCTCTCTCTCTCTCTCTCTCTCTCTCTCTCTCTCTCTCTCTCTCTCTCTCTCTCTCTCTCTCTCTCTCTCTCTCTCTCTCCTCTTTTCCCTTCCCTCTTCTTTTCCTTATCCATCCCTACTTTCTATATCTCCATCCATCTCTTTTTCTCTACTCTCTTCTCCTTTCTTCTATCTCTCTTTTCATCCATACCTATTTTCTCTACTCTACTCATCCATCTCTATCTCTACTTTTGTCTCTCTTTTTCTCCCTTTCTCATCCATTTTTACTTTGTTTTCTTTATCTCTTTCGCTAATTTCTTCTATTTATTTTCTCTCTTTCTCATTCATCTCTCCTTTTTCTTTCATCTCTTCTCGTTTCCTCCTTATTCTCTCTTTCTTCTCATCTATCTCTACTTCCATTACCATTCTCATCCATCTCTCTTTGCCACCCTTCATCTTCTGTTGCCTCTTTGCCTTTCCCCTCTTCCCTTCCTTCACCACCTTCCCTTCTACACGCTACCCCTATCACCTTTCCCTTCTTCCCTCCCTTCACCCCATTTTTCTCCATTCCCTCCTTCTTTAACCCCTCACCTTCCCCACCCTCTTCTCCCTATCGTCCTCCTTTACCCTTCTTCTTCTCCCTAACCTTCCCTTCTCTTCCCCTCTTCCCTCTTTCTCCCCTTCTTACTTTCCCCCTTCGCCCCCCGTCACTCTTCCCTCTCTTCACCCCCTTATTCCTTCCCTTCCATTAGTTACCCTTATCCCCTTTCCCTTCATCCCTCCCTTCACCCCTTTACCTCTCACTTTTCTCCAATCCCTCCTTCTTCAACCCCTCACCTTCCCTCTTCTCCCTCTCCCTAACCTTCCTTTCTCTTCCCCTCTTCCCTTCTCCCCTTCTTACCTTCTCCCCCTCACCTTCTCCCCCCCTTCACCTTTGTTTGATGAGTCTCACACACCTGGCAGCGTCAATTACTGTATAAATTTTCGTTACGTATTGTCCCAGCGTGTTTTTTTTTTGCCTCGGGGTCCCGTGAGCACAAACATAATTTCTTTGTTTGCTTCGTAATGTCAACAGCGTTCCATTTTACACGGGGATAAAGCGCGGACCGTGTTGTGCTGTGTTGTGCTGGCTTGGGTTGGGTTGGGTTGGGTTGGGTTAGCTTGGGTTAGGTTAGGTTAGCTTGAGTTGGATTGGGTTAGGTTAGGTTAGGTTAGGTTAGGTTAGGTTAGGTTAGGTTAGGTTAGCTTGGCTTGGCTTGGGTTTGACTTGGGTTTGACTTGGGTTTGACTTGGGTTTGACTTGGGTTTGCTTCGTCCATATTGCGTTGTCTCGGCTTGGGTTGTGATGGGATGGGTTGGAGTGGACTGACTTGGGTTTCGTTAGGGTTTATATGACTTAGGAATGATCTAGGTTGAACTAATGTAAGATCGTTTCGGTTAACTTTGGGTTGCGTAACGTCTGAGTTGGCTTAGTTTATGTTGTACTGTGTTGCGATGTGTTGAGAATGTTGTTTGGATGACGACACAAGGATCACACACACGAATAAATAAAGACTGATTCAAAACACAGCTATTTCTACCCTCCCTTTCCATTACCTCCCTCCACACCCTTCTTGTCAATCTCGCTTCCTCTCTCCTCTTCTCATTCTCTTCCTCTTTCCTCTTTTCATTCTCTTCTTCTTTCCTCTTCTCATTCTCTTCCTGTTTCCTCTTTTCATTCTCTTCTTCTTTCCTCTTCTCATTCTCTTCCTGTTTCCTCTTTTCATTCTCTTCCTCTCTCCTCTTTTCATTCTCTTCCTCTTTCCTCTTTTCATTCTCTTCCTCTTTCCTCTTTTCATTCTCTTCCTCTTTCCCCTTTTCATTCTCTTCCTCTTTCCTCTTTTCATTCTCTTCCTCTTTCCCCTTTTCATTCTCTTCCTCTTTCCCCTTTTCATTCTCTTCCTCTTTCCTCTTTTCATTCTCTTCCTCTTTCCTCTTTTCATTCTCTTCCTCTTTCCCCTTTTCATTCTCTTCCTCTTTCCTCTTTTCATTCTCTTCCTCTTTCCTCTTTTCATTCTCTTCCTCTTTCCTCTTTTCATTCTCTTCCTCTTTCCTCTTTTCATTCTCTTCCTCTTTCCTCTTTTCATTCTCTTCCTCTTTCCTCTTTTCATTCTCTTCCTCTTTCCTCTTCTCATTCTCTTTCCTCTTTTCATTCTCTTCCTCTTTCCTCTTTTCATTCTCTTCCTCTTTCCTCTTTTCATTCTCTTCCTCTTTCCCCTTTTCATTCTCTTCCTCTTTCCTCTTTTCATTTTCTTCCTCTTTCCTCTTTTCATCCACTTCCTCTTTCCTCTTTTCATCCACTTCCTCTTTCCTCTTCTCATTCACTTCCTCTTTCCTCTTTTCATCCACTTCCTCTTTCCTCTTCTCATTCTCTTCCTCTTTCCCCTTTTCATTCTCTTCCTCTTTCCTCTTCTCATTCACTCTCCACATGTCAGCTAAGACTCCACAAATCGTCCTCCACAGAAGTCTATCGTACTAGCACTCTTCCACATAACCACTAAGACTGTTCCACTCATCCACCACTCACTGCTATCATGTTGGCGCTCTCCACATGACCCCCAAGACTGTTCCACTCATCCACCACTCATTGATATCACGTTGGCACTCTCCACATGACCCCAAAGGCTGTCCCACTCATCCACCACTCCACTGGCAAACCAAATCCCACCAAAGTCTTTAACATATCTGAATCAATTAAATTTAAACCTATTACTACGAGTCCTACCTTGCTTGTTTGTACCATGAGATCAGGAACAAGAAGAACGAAAAAAAGACGGAATATCAATAAGAGGAGGAGGAGGAGGAGGAGGAGGAGGAGGAGGAGAGTGGCGTGACCTCCTCCAGTCAGTCATCTCCCTCGGCCCTCCTTCTAACCAGCGTGGCCTCAATGCTCATTTGCCTCCCGCACAAACACGGCCATCACGGGGGAGGCATTAAAGGGCCAGGAGGAGGAGGAGGAGGAGGAGGAGGAGGAGGAGGAGGAGAGAGAACAAATGGGAAGAAAGGACATTAAATCAACACAGAGAACATTCACATAAGACCCAGAGTGATAGTAATGGTAGTGGTAGTAGTAGTAGTAGTAGTAGTAGTAGTAGTAGGTAGTGATGGTGATGATGATGATGTTGGTAGTGGAGTTGGTGCTGGTGATGATAACGATGATGATGATTTTAGTAGTAGTGATGAGAATAGTGGTAGTCATGATGGTGGTGGTGGTAGTCATGGTAGTGGAGGTACTGGTGGTGGTGGTGGTGGTGGTCATGGTAGTGGAGGTACTGGTGGTGGTGGTGGTGGTGATCGCGTGCCGCCGGTAATGCCTATCGTAATGAGCGCTAACCGGCTTAATCGTCACATATCATTACACTCCCGGAGCGCCGCGCCGTGTGGTTTCTTCCATTGGGCGGCCACTCAGCGCCTCGTTATTACTGCCGCCCTTGTGTACCTGCGGGAGGGCTAATGGCAGGTGTGAGAAGGGAGGGAGGAAGGGGAGGAAGAAGGAAAGGGGGACATGGGATAGGGAGAGGGAGGTGGAGCAGGGAGATAGGAGCGGGAGGGAAGGGGAGGAACAAGGAAAGGGAGACATGGGATAGGGAGAGGGAGGTGGAGCAGGGAGATAGGGGCGGGAGGGAAGGGGAGGAAGAAGGAAAGGGAGACGAGGAATAGGGAGAGGTGGAGAAGGGAGATAGGGACAGGGTAGGGAGAGGGAGGAGTGCAGGGAGACGGAGGGGAGGTTGAGGGAATGAAAGGGAAGGGGTAACACGTGTAAGGGAGAGGCGATCAGAGAGGGAGAAGAGGGGGTAATGGGAGAGGGAAGGGAGAGGGAGGAGAGGGAGTAATGGGAAAGGGGAAAGCAGGGAGTGGAAGGGAGAGAATGTAAAGGAAGGGGATTAGAGATTGAGGCGAGGTTGTAATGGTGAAGAGAAGGGAGAGGGAAGGGAGGGGAGGAGGAGAGGGAGGAGAGTGGAAGGGAGAGAATGTAAAGGAAGGGGTAACACGTGTAGGGGAAGGGGATTAGAGAGGGAGGCGACGTTGTAATGGTGAAGAGAAGGGAAAGGGAGGGAGAAGAGGGAGAGGGAGGGGAGAGAATGGAAAGCAAAGGGGAAAAGAGGGGAAAAGGGTTCAAAGGGAGGAATAAAGAGGGGGAAAAGAGGTGCCCTTCCCTTCTCTTCCCTTCCTTCCCTTTCCTTCCATTCCAATCCTTCCCCTTCCCTTCCCTTTCCTTCTCTTCCCTTCACTTTCCTTTTATTTTCTTCCTGTCCTTTCCCTCTACTCCCTTCCCTTCCCTTTTCTATCCTTCCCTTCCCTTCTTTTACCTACCCATCTCTTCCATAAACCTACCTTCCCTTCCTTCACTTCCCTTCCTCTCCCTTCAATCCCTTCCCTTCCTATCTCTTCCTTTAACTTTCCTCTCCTTTCCTTTCCTTCCCTTCCCTTCTCTTCCCTTTCCTTCCCTTCCCCTCCCATCCCTTCCCTTCCTTCCCTTCCCTTCCTCTCCCTTCAATCCATTCCCTTCCCATCTCTTCCTTTAACTTTCCTCTCCTTTCCTTTCCTTCCCTTCCCTTCTCTTCCCTTTTCTTCCCTTCCCCTCCCATCCCTTCCCTTCCTTTCCTTTCTCTCCCTTCAATCCCTTCCCTTCCCATCTCTTCCTTTAACTTTCCTCTCCTTCCCTTTCCTTCCCTTCCCATCCCATCCCTTCCCTTCCCTTCCCTTCCCATACTTTTCCTTCCCTCTGTCACTCATCCTTTATCTCCGTCTTCATGGGAAAATGATATTGAGTATGACATAACTATCTTACCTTGCCTCCTTGCTTCCTTCCTTCCTTCCCTTCTTCCTTCCTTCCTTCCTTTCGTGAACCCTCTCGCGTCTCTGAAAATGAAGGAGTGAGATTAAAGAAAAAGAGTCGTCTGGAGGGAACATAAAGAGGAAGAAGAGAAGGAGGAAGAGGAGGAAGAAGGGAAGATGATGATGATGACTACAATGACAATGATAATAATAATGACAAAAATAATGATGATTGATAATAATGCCAATAATAATAATGCCGATAATGATGATGATGATGATAGAGAAGGTGTTGCCAGGTGTTAATTGCCGCTAATTAGGACAAGTGGCCAGGTGGAGATGATGGTGGTGATGATGATGGTGGTGGTGATGGTGATGAAGATGAATGAGGAATGTGAGCGAGGCAGACACGAGATATTGTGCTCTCTCTCTCTCTCTCTCTCTCTCTCTCTCTCTCTCTCTCTCTCTCTCTCTCTCTCTCTCTCTCTCTCTCTCTCTCTCTCTCTCTCTCTCTCTCTCTCTCTCTCTCTCTCTCTCTCTCTCTCTCTTAGCACACACACACACACACACACACACACACACACACACACACACACACACACACACACACACCTGAGCTCACTTATCAAAGGTACAAATTCGGAAACTGTAAGTGGCCCACCTTTCCTCCTCTTCCTCTTCCTCCTCCTCCTCCTTCTTCTTTCCTTCCCTTCCCCTTCTCTCTCCCTCCCTCTCTCTCTCTTGTTCGTGGCTGGCGGTGATAAATCCAACCGCTAAGACTTCACAAGGTAGGTATCGGTCCCCCGAGGCGCCGTGTGAGCCCTGCCCGGCCCGGTGTGCGGCGTGGCGGACCCGAGCTCGTAATCACACGCAACCAGGAATTAATTTGCCGCCGAAGTCCGATAAGGTGGCTGGCGGGGCTTGCTTTCATGGCGGGCTCGTTCCTTTCTGCCTTCCTTCATGTCTTGGCGGTTTTCATCTTTCTTTGCTTCTTTCATTCTAGCGTTTTTTGGTGAGTTTTTTGTGGATTTCTTTATTTCTTGTTTCTGCTTTCATTTTTCTGTCTTCTCTGCCTTCCTTCCTTCCTTCATCTATTCGTTCCTTGTCTCCTTTCTTCTTTCATTCCTTCCTTGAGTCTTCAGTTTCTGCAAGCCTTCATTTCCTACACTGCTTTCTTTCTTTCTTTTTTCTTTCTTCCTTCGTTCATCTATTCATTCCTTGTCTCCTTTCTTCTTTCATTCCTTCCTTGAGTCTTCAGTTTCTGCAAGCCTTCATTTCCTACACTGCTTTCTTTCTTTCTTTTTTCTTTCTTCCTTCCTTCCTTCCGTCTTTTCTTATTCCCTTCCTTCCTTTCATCTTCGAGTTTTTCATTCCTGCATTTCTTTCACCAAGCTTTTTTTTTAATTCCGTTCTTTATTTTTTCCTGTTTTTATTCATTCATTCATTCATTCATTCATTCATTCACTCCTTCATTATTTCATTCTGTAACTTTTATTTTGCTTGACATTCTCTATTCCTTTCTTTCTTTCTTCCTTCCTTCCTTCCTTCCTTCACTTCATTCTTATTTCCTTCCTTCCATCTCCCATGTCCTTCATTCCTACACTTCCTTCCTTCCTTCGTTCCTTTCTTCCTTCCTTCGTTCCTTCCTTCCTTCACTTCATTCTTATTTCCTTCCTTCCATCCCCCATATCCTTCATTCCTGCACTTCCTTCCTTCCTTTCTTCCTTTCTTCCTCCCCTCTCCCTTCCTCCTTCCCTCTTTCCTTTCCTCCTTCCATTCCCCCCTCCCCCCTCCCTCCCTCCTTCGTTGGCGCAGGGCAAACAGGGGTAAGAGCAATTTGACCATGTTACATTTTTCTCCTTCCTTTCATGCTTTCCTTTTCTCTTCCTTTCGAGTCAATACTTTTTTTTAGCATTTTTTTCTTCTTTTTCTTCTTTGCTGTACTTCGTTTTTTCTTCCTTTCTTCCTCCACTCACATTCCTTTGTATTATTTTTTTTTCTTTTTCGTCATCTTTTTCTTCTTCATTATCCTTCATTATTTTTCTCTTCCTTCACATTCTTTTTTTTTCTTCTTTATTTTTCCTCCCTTCTTGTTCTCTGTATTTTGCATGTTTTTATTTTCTTCGTTATTCACATTCTTACACTGTTTCATATTTTCTTTCAGGTCTTCATTTTTTTCTACTTAATCAATGTAGTCTCTCTCTCTCTCTCTCTCTCTCTCTCTCTCTCTCTCTCTCTCTCTCTCTCTCTCTCTCTCTCTCTCTCTCTCTCTCTCTCTCTCTCTCTCTCTCTCTCTCTCTCTCTCTCTCTCTCTCTCTCATATTTATTGTTTTTCTCCCTACTTATATTTCTCGCTCTTTTCCCTCTCCTCCATTCCCATCCTTTACATTGTTTTTTGTTTATATATTACTTTCTTCTTTACAATTCCTATTTTTCTTTTATTTTTGTATGATTTCTCTCTCTACCTCTTACTCTCTCGCTAGCTTATATGATTGCAAAGTTTTATTACGCTACTTAATTCATATTTTTCTTCCTATCTACTACTACTACTACTACTACAACAACTACTATTACTACTACTACTACTACAACAACAACAACAACAACAACAACAACAACTACTACTACTACTACTACTACTACTACTGTTGCTGATACTTCTATATGCGGGCTCCCTGGTTGCTACCTGGCTAATGAAAAGGCAGGTGAAGCAAATGTCCGATAACGGTGTGTGTGTGTGTGTGTGTGTGTGTGTGTGTGTGTGTGTGTCAAGATTTTTCTCAATGGCCTTAACGATTCTAATTTCTTAAGAGGGCGATATTAAAATGAAAGTTACATTCGCTTCGGCAAATATAATACAGAGAGATTGACCATAATAGAGAAAAAGATAAGAAAATAGGAGATAGCAAAATTAGTAAACTAGAAAATACATGATAAAGAAAAGAACGAAGACAAAAAAAAAAAACGCATGCAAAGTACAGAGAGAAAAAGGAGAAAAAGAAGTAAAGAAGAAAAATAATGAAAGGATAAAATGATGGAGTATAATGATGTTAATAAAAAAAAATAATAATACAGAGGAGTAAATTAAGATACGAAACAACAAAAGCAAAACAAAAAAACAATAGATTACAAAAAAATAGACGAACAGAAACTAACACACCTCAGTTCACCTCGTCTCCACACTCTCTCCTTTCACTGCACAAACAATAAAGCCGCGAGACATTATGAGGAAAGGCTACAATATATTCCTGCCATTCTTATTTATCACGCCCATTCCTTTTCCTCTTGCTTGTCTTGCGCAATTCTTTTATTTTCCTTCAGTCTTTTTCTCCGTACTGCTACGTCGTTAATGCAACCCGTAACTTAAGTCTTATGAATGGAGGAGGAGGAGGGAGGAGAAGGAGGGTGGCATTAAAAGAAGGATGGGGAGGAGAAGGTGGTGGCGATGGAACAGGAAGAATAATGGAAAAGAAGAAGAAGAAAGGGAAGGAGAAGGAGAAGAAAACGAAGGAGTATGAGGAAGAGAAGGAGAAGGAAGAGAAGATGAAGAGGAGAAGAAGGGAAAAGTGAAATTATCAGAAGAAGAACACGAAGAAGAGGAAGGAGGAAGGGTAGAAAGAGGAGGAAAAGATCAAGGAGAGAAAAAAAAAGTTATGGAGGAAATAGTAATAACAGTAGTAGTAGTAGTAGTAGTAGTAGAAGCAGTAGTAGTAGTAGTAGTAGTAGTAGTAGTAGTAGCAGTAGTAGTAGTAGTAGTAGTAGTAGTAGTAAAGACTATTTCCATTGTACTAGTGAAGTCATGGCAGTAGTAAGGATGGCAGTTCTGGTGATGGTGATGATAATGATGATGATGATGATGACGTAATAATGATGTAATAATGATGACGTTGGTAGTGTAAGAACCTGACGCAAGAACAAGGACAAGAACGAGACGGCTTAAGGGGTGCAAGGGGGGCAGGGGGGGGGCGGGCGGGGGGGGCAGGTACTCAACGGTGTATTTGCCTATTTACTCATGCATTCAGTTATTCATTGTTTCATTCATCACGTTCTTTACTTCCTCGTCCATCAAGTCAAGGAGCTGAGTCGTGTGTCATAGTGAGGAACGGACGGAGGGTCGTGGTGGTCGTGGTAGTCGTAGTAGTAGTAGTAGTAGTAGTAGTAGTAGTAGTAGTAGTAGTAGTAGTTTTTTTACAACAAAGGAGGCAGCTCAAGGGCACAAAAAAAGGAAACAATAATATAAAAAAAAGCCCGCTACTCGCTGCTCCTCAAAAGAATCCAAGGAGGTGGCCGAAAGATGGGTCAATTTCGGGAGGAGAGTAGTAGTAGTAGTAGTAGTAGTAGTAGTAGTAGTAGTAGTAGTAGTAGTAGTAGTAATAATAATAGTAGAAGTTTGTTTTGGACGTAACTTCATTTAATCCATAAAGAAAATCTCCCGAAGGCATTTTAATCTCTCTTGCATATTATTGGTTAGCGATCATGTTATGCCAGTAAGTCATTTCACTCCCATCATTTCATTTCATTTTAAGCATATCATACCGTTCCAATCATATCATTCCCTCCAGTCATACCATTCCACCCCAGTCATACTATTCCCCTTCAATCGCATCATTCCACTTAAGTCTGTGCTCAAAATCCGCCTCATTCCGTTTTTACAGAAGTGAGAGTTTTCCTTTTCCTGTCATTTCTTATCCTTTTTCCTGATCAAATTTCCAGTGGACCCAAAAATCTAAACAGGAGTCTATATTTCTAACTAGATTGTCCTTCTCTCCACCAATTATCATCATCAGCCTGTATTGTTAATCTGCTACAATATATTAACCTTTTTCTAATATTCTCTACTTCTTCCAGTCACATATTAGCGCGCTCGTTCCTCCTACGGCAATAGATCTAATTTCTCACTTCATCCTAACATCTATAATTTGGCTATTCTTTTTTTTTTACAGCTAAGGAGACAGTTCAAGGGCGTAAAGAAAAATATATAAAAAAAGCCCGCTACTTACTGCTCCTGAATAGAGATCAAAGGAGTGTCCAAAAAGAGAGGTCAATTTCGGGAGGAGAGGTGTCCTGATTCATTAAAATTTCTATGCAAACAGTGTTCTCCCAAGCCCACTTTTAACCCGTCCGCCGCGATTGGCACGGATTTGGCTTTCACTGGTAGCCTGGTAACATATATTCCCAGGTCTTTTTCTGCTTCTGTGGTGGATAGTGGATTGCCTCCCATGTGTTTTGGTATGCTGGATATCTCCTCTCAAGGTGCATGATTTTTACATTTTGCTTCATCTAATTGTAGCAGCCACTTTTCGCTCCATTCCTGTACCTTGGTGATGTCTGTTTGTAAGAAGTTCGCAGTCAAGGGGTTAACTTTCACTCGTCATTAGTGTATCTTCAACCTCAGAGTGCTCGTTAATCCATCCCTTTTTCCAGTCATCCACATTACCCTTAACCATTTTCTCCTCTCTCACCGTCTCTCTCTTCATTCCCCTCTGCTAGCATGAACACTCGACCCAAACCGCGCTGTCATGTTTCCGGCAGAACCTTATATACGTAATGCAACTTTCACCGCAGTTATTATTTATTTACCTGCTTAATGGGGCCGGGGCGAGGGTACACTTTTCTCTCTTTTATTTGCGGGTAATTAATGTGTTTGCCGCGGCCTGAATAAAGGATTGAAAGGCCACGTTTGTATGAGTTTCCGCGCAGCACAACGATGGATGGCGAGCAGCGTGTAGACAGCCCGTGATGGACCTGTTTGTACGTAGATATACTTCACCTGTCCATTAGGGTTTCCACGTATTAAAGGACATGATTAGTTTTGACCCTCGTGTTGGAAGGCTAAGTATTTTCAAGTCCTCATGATAGACTATTAAATCAATGTCCTATACCAACTTTCTTTTCTTTTTTTTTCTTTTTCTTCAGCCACTACCATTACTACTACTACTACTACTACTACTACTACTACTACTACTACTACATACAATAACAACAACAACAAAAACAATAATAAAAATAAATATATCTCAAATCATTTTCCACATAACAAACATTATTTTCCTTCTCTTTTACCCATAATTTTCCTCCTCCTCCTCCTCCTCCTCCTCCTCCTACCTCAAAATATTTATCTCATTTCGCCTTTCACGTAACAAACCAACCGATTTCCTTTTTCCTCGTCCACTTACTTACCTTCCTCGTCCACTTATGCATCGACAGTCTTAATCTCGCGGCGGTATTTGTCCACCTCTTAACCCCCATTCAGTTTCCCCTTCCACGCGGCAAACCTTCCACCTGTCTCACTAACTGTACTAAATCCTCAAACACAAAGATATCGCCCCCCAACAAACCACTACATCATCGCGTCTTTAATGTTTCCAAGCGACGAGTTTTCTTTATTATTTATTTATGTATGTTTATATATCAATAAATAAGGGTTTTAATAACTTGGTAAACTTGTAAGGTGTTCCCGCGCCATTAAGGTTGCCTCGTATGTTAGCTTTTCATTCGTTGTTGTTGTTTTTTTCATTCACATCATCACCACTCCGTCTACCGTCACAACCATCACCACCACTACCACAACCACCACTGCCACCACTATCACCACCCTCAACAGCAATGTCAGTTAAACGTCACTGCTATTTCACTATTCTCTTTTTTCTCCCCTCTTTTCGGTGCTTTCTTTCCTCCTCCTTAAGTCTTTCCTTCCTTCCTTTATATATTCATCTGGTCTGTCATTTCTTTCTTTCTTCGTTATTTCCTTTTCTATGTATCTTATTCCATTATTTATTTTTCCTTCCTTTTCCTGTCGTTTTCTTCATTCATTTCTTTTTCTTTTTTTACTATATTGCTTCCCTTCCTTCCTTCCTTCCTTACACCTCCACCACCACCACCACCACAACCACCACCACCACCTCCATAAATAAACTCTTAATCCAGCCGCGTAAACTTCCTAACATTCTTATTTTGCCTCGCTATTAAATCACTCAACTAACTTCCTTTCCACTAACACTCCCACTCCCCTCTCCCTCGATCTCTCCCTCCCTTCCTTCCTTCTTTCTTCCTGTACTTCCCTCTATCCTTCATTCATTCATTACTGTCTTTCTTTCCTTCTTCCTTTTCTTCTTTCTTTCCTTCCTTCCTCCCTTCCTTCCTTATTTCTGTCTTTCCCTCTATCCTTCCTTCCTTCATTCCTTTCTTTCTTTCTTTCTTTCTTTCTTTCTTCCTTTCTTCTTTCCTTATTTCTGTCCTTCCCTCTATCCTTTCTTCCTTCCATTTCTTTCTTTCTTTCTTTCTTTCCTTCTTCCTTTCTTTACTTCTTTCCCTTCCTTCCTTCCTTCCTTCCTTCCTCCTTCCCTGCCTTCCTCCCCCCTCCCTCCCTCCCTCCTTCCCTCCCTCCCTCACTCACTCGCTCACTCACTCACCTTCCATAAGTAATCTCATAATAAGGGGACCAAACTTTACTTCTTCTTGTTATATACTTTCCATTTTCTGATTTATTAATACACAAAACTTTTCCTCTTCGTACGTACTTTTCTCCCACGAATTTGCCCTAATTCATCTTTTTTCTTTCTTTCTTCCTGTCCTTGTTATCGACGTTCTCCTTTTTTTATGTATTATGGCCAGAACTTTCCCCTTTGAAGTTCTTTTTATCGTTCTTTTTTCCACGTTTTCTAATTCACCTTGTCTCTGTTCTTGTTATATTCGTCTGTTTTTTTATCTATTACTGAACAAAACTTTTCCCTTTGCAGATATTTTTCTTTCTTTCACTTTATCGTATTCAATTTTTCTTCCTATTTCTCTAATGTACGACTCTTTACTAATGAATTATGGCCAACAACTTTCACCTAATTCCTTCCCTGCTTCCTCTTCTACTTACTTTCTATTATTCGTATTTTCTTCCTTTCTTTCTTTCTTTCTTTCTTTATTCGTTTGTCCGTTATTCAATCCTTGCAGCCATTTGTGTTTCTTCTACTTTCATAATTCATCTTTTCTTTATTTTCTTGTTATCTAATTCTCTTTTCTGATGTATTATGACAAAATTTTCCTCCTTGTCCCCATTTACGTATGTTCTTTTTATTTCCCTTCTTTCAACTTTCCTTCCTATTACATACTTTCTTCTCTAATGAATTACAGCCAAAAAACAACTTTCCTCTTCTTTGCCACGTACGTTTTCTCTTTTCCCATCCTATACAACTTTTAATTGATCGCAAACTAAGAGATACACTTACATATATTACCTCATGAAACAGTAATAATTCACTTCCTTCTTTTCTCAGATACTTCCTCACGTTCCGTCACTCCTTAACTCATCTCTAATTCATAGGCAAACTCATAACAGGTGATCAGTTTAGTCTTCAATCACCTGAGCGTCTTTTAAGCAGGTAACGATCTATGTATTCATTTTCTTCCTCTTTCCCGAAACATGAATTCATTGTCAAACTTTCCCTTTTCGCATGTCACTTTCGTTTTCCGTCGTTTCTCAGCACTACAGCTTTAAATCATACGCAGACTCATAAAAAAGAGGATAGTTTTATTTTTCAATCCTTGCAATGTCTTTCCGATACTTAAACTTATTGACAAACTTTATACTTTTTACGGCCGCTTTCGTTTCCTCGTTCCTCAAAAATTTAGCTTCATTCCCGTTTTCTCTAATTCGGCTTCAATTCAAAGACAAACTCGTAACAGCTGATGCGGTTAACGTTTTCAGTAAGTTTAGCGTCTTCTCGAAACACGTTCTTTGGTAGACTTTTTCGTTTTCCGCAGCTACTTTTGTTTTCCTTCGTTCTCAGTAGGTTCAGCTTTAATTCATACACAAACGGATAAAGACTGATTCATTTTACCTTTTCAATTTTACATTTAATATTTTACCGTTTTTTTTTTTTTACATTTTACATTTTACATTTTTTTTACTTTTTTACATCTCATATTTTACATTTTACATTTCACATTTAACATTTTTCATTTTTTCATTCTTATTTCTTTACATTTTACATTTTTTTTCACATCTCATATTTTACATTTCACATTTTACATTTCACATTTCACATTTAACATTTTTCATTTCACATTTTACATTTTACATTTCGCATTTAACATTTTTCATTTTACATTCTTATTTTTTACACTTCCATTTTTTTCCATTTTTCATTTTCAATCCGCGTAACGTCTCACACAAATTTACATTCATTAACAAACTTTCCTTTTTTCGCAAGCACTTACGTTTTCCATTCCTTTTCTCAGCTTCATTTCATACACAAACTCGTGACGCCCAATACACTCTTTACTCTTCAACCCGTAACGTATTTTCCAAACTTACAATTCAATGATAAACTACTTTTTCGCAGACATTTCCGCCGATTTCTTCTTTCCAACACTCAGCTTTAACTCATACACAAACTCCAAACCGCTGATACAATTTACTTTTTTATCCGTTTTGGCGTCTTTCTGAAACTTAATGTCCCTCTTCCTCATTCTTTCCATCCTTACCTTTCTTGTCATCTTTTTCCTAATGTTACTTATCTTTCTTTTTCTTCCATATTAAATTCATTGGCAAACTTGTCTCTCTTTCGCCAACGGTTGCTTACGTTTTCCCTCGTTTCTCAGTAGAGTTTCGGTTCATACACAAATTCATAATGTCTGACACACAATCTTTGCTCTTCAATCTTTGCAGTGGCCGTCTGAAACTTATATTCATTGATAAACTCTCCTTTTTTTTACAGCCGCTTCCGTATTTCTCCTTTCCCTTACTTAGCTTCAACTTGTACACAAACTCGTAACGTCTGATAATCTTTGCTCTCTTCAATCTTTGCAGCGTCTGTTTAAAACTTATATTCACTGATAAACTCTCCTTTTTTGCCAGACACTTTCATTTTCTTTTCTTTCTCATACTCAGCTAAAAATTCACACACAAACTCATAACGTCTGACAGTCTCTGCTCTTCAATCTCTCCAGCGTCTTTTCGTAACTTATAGTCATTGATAAACTCATTTTTTGCAGCCATTTCCCTTCCCTCATTCCCCAATACAGGTTTAATTCACACACAAACTCATAACGGCCGACAAGCTTTACACTCTTTAATCTTTGCAGCGTCTTTTTTAAACTTATATTCATTGATAAACTCTCCTTTTCCGCAGCCACTTCACTTCCCTCATTCCCCAATACAGGTTTGATTCACACACAAACTCATAACGGCCGACAAGCTTTACACTCTTTAATCTTTGCGGCGTCTTTTTTAAACTTATATTCATTGATAAACTCTCATTTTCCGCAGCCACTTCACTTCCTCTCGTTCCCCAATACAGGTTTAATTCACACGCAAACTCATATAACCGCGCGCACGCCTTTCTTTTCAGTCCAAGAATAGCGTCTTTCAAAAACTTACGTTCTTGGATACACTTCCCTCTCTCTCATAGCTAACACTTCCGTTCTCTATCGTTTCTCAGTACACTTTCAATTCATACACGCACTCATAAAACTCCTACACGTTGCTTTTCAATCCGCGAAACGTCTTTTGAAATTAAATTATTGATAAACTTTCAATCCTCGCAGCCACTTCCGGTCCTTCTTTCCCTCTCTCAGCTTTAATTCACACGCAAACTCATAACCACTAATACACTTTGCTCTTCACTCATCGCAGCGTCTGTAAAGCAAGCGGACGTGTACTTCCTCTCCCTTTACGCGGCTTAAGTTTATTGACGAACTCTTTAAATTCCCCAGTGCCTGCTGAAACATCCGTGTAGTTGTTTGGTTATGCAGTTATTTCCTCTTGCTCACTAAGATTTTAATGATGTAATTTTTCAACACTCACCGACAAGTTGATGACTATAAAAAAAATACATTCACTGACGATTTTTTTTTTTTTAATTGCTCATAAGTTCGATTTGTTGTTTTGATACGCATTTCTTTTCTCTCATCCACTGCGATTTTAATTCATGGATATAATTAGACCATTTTATTAACTACATCTCACGACGCTTTCTTTTTAAGGTTCATCTTATTTCCCACCGAGTTTTTTGCGGTCATGTTCCAAACTCTGCCCTGTCAGTTATTTTCAGCTTAAAAAACTAAATTGTTTTTTTACCTTCGCTAAATTCCACGTATTTTAATTTCAATCACTTTTTTTCAGGGTTTACGTGCAACATACTATAACCATCAAGAGAAAAAAATAAATGTTGGATGTAACTATTAATTCCTGGAAGAGTATTAGAGAAAGCTGCTAGGGAACGAGCTCCGGAAAAGTGATATTGATGGAACTGATGTTAAGTGAATGGACTGGGAGGGGGAACCATGGGATATGGGCATCAGCACTTTATAGCTGAAGACATATTCCTAAAACATTTATATATTCCACCGTCGCCGCGTTGGTCTTACCTCCACTGACTTAAGAATCACACGGAACACAATAAAAAATAAAAAATCCAACCTCTGAATTGCGATCCTTCAATTCTTATGCACATTTCCTCTCCATCTTCCATCAAATACATTTCAGCACCGTCACCTCGCGTCACCTTTACAGCACCCCGTCGCTAGCACCTCAGCCCCCGTCACCTGCCTTTAAATTTTCACCACAAAGGACATTTACATCACCCGCGGGGACCAAATTTAAATCCCCGTCAATAACCTCCGAATCTGCCATCACTAAGCCCATAAATGTCCCCGTGTGTGTGTGTGTGTGTGTGTGTGTGTGTGTGTGTGTGTGTGTGTACGTGTAACACCTCACCTGTCTCCCTACACGTCCATGTACGTCACAATTGACAGCTCAAGTTTTTATGTACACCTGTGATTGTGTGTGTGTGTGTGTGTGTGTGTGTGTGTGTGTGTGTGTGTGTGTGTGTGTGTGTGTGTTCCCCCCTTCCCCCCCTCCCCCCCCCTAACACACAAACATCACGTCATATTTTTCTTCATATTTCTGGCACCAAAGTTTACAATCGCACCTGCAAAAAAATTCGCGGCACACACTCAATAAGTCAGGAGCCGCGACGCCGGAATTTCCACAAGCTGATGCAAACACCGCCCGGCGCTGACTCCCGTGCATAAATGAATCACGGACATTCTTTCTTTACGCGCTCCGCTCAACACCTCGTGAAGTCTTTTTTTAGGGAGGTAGCTGGGAGATATTTCACGACACAACGCAATAAAAAAATATGTCTTGAGCAAAGCGAGTTACTGATACTTGTACGAATGGTGGTTGCTGCTACTATTACTACCACTACTACTACTACTACTACTGCTACTACTACCACTACCACTGCTGTTCCGACTACAATATTTTTATTTTTTATTTTTTTTCATTTTACGTTTTCGCCCCAGCCCGTTGTGGCGCGGGCAAGTGTTTATAGTGGTGCTATATTGCTTGACTCTTGTTGCTCATCATTGACCCTATTTTTTAGAGAGAGAATACAGAGTCCGGCTTGAGGTACTTTTAGGCCACTCGGCGGTGACAGAAAAATCCCAGCTCGTGGCACCGGGCGGGAAGTGAGCTAGCGTCTTCCTGGACACATCGCGCGCGCTGTCACGCTAACCACTCAGCCACCACCTACCATAAATATAACTAATAATAATAATAATAATAATAATAATATGAATGAACAAAATAAAAAGGAAAAAGTAACTGATGAAAGAATTAAAGAAGCAACGAAAAACGGTGAAAAAGCGAATATCAAAGAATTAAAGGAAGGAAGAGAAAAACAGGAAAAGGAGGAGGAGCAGAACAGGAGGAGGAGCAGAACAGGCCATGAAGCGCCGCCATCACATCGTCGACTTGGTTTTACGAAGTCGATAAAATGGCGTCGAGTTCTCCCTTGTTTTACACGCAACCGAGAGAGAGAGAGAGAGAGAGAATAGTAGTTTAATTATATACATTCTCTTTCTCTCCCATTCGCCGCCTCTGTCGTCCGCCCGAGCCTTGTAATTATGTGAGAATTGAGTGCCGAGCTAAAAGGGTTTTACCATAGGAACCTAAATACTGTTGTTATTGTGTGTGTGTGTGTGTGTGTGTGTGTGTGTGTGTGTGTGTGTGTGTGTGTGTGTGTGTTGACATGGACAAGTAGATAGACAGGTAAATATGTAGATACTGATGTAGATAGACCGACATACAGAAAACACAGATAGATAGGTAGAGAGATAAATAATTAGATAGATATATAGATCAGAAAATTAATAAATACAGACAGACATAAACAAACAAACGAACAAAACAAACAGGACAAAACTAAGCACGACAGACTAAAAGAAACTAGCAAATAAACAAACAGACAGAGACAGACAGACAGACAGAGAGACAGAAACAGAAAAAAAGCAGGTGCGTTGACGTCAGTGTGTGTAGTTCTGTTAATGGACACACTCAGCAAGGTGACACAAAGGCGGGAACACGTGAGGTAAAACATATACTTCCCTAATGACTGTTGCACACGTGTTGAAGGGGATCAGGAATGCTCTATCGCCGAGGAGTGATTACAAGCCACACGGACGTCACACCTCTGATGATAATTGCCCAGGTGCGTTGCTCAGGTGAAGGTGAGAGGGCCAAGCGTACTCTATGGGGGAGGGATAATCGTGAGGTACACTGACGTCACGCTTCTAATGATTATTGCTAAGGTGTAATGTTCAAGATGAGGGGGTCAGGTGTGGTTTGTAGAAGGCATACCTGATACGAATTCAAAGTTACATTCATTTTTTTTCTGTTGATGGTAATTCCACATAAACCCAAAATAAAAGTAAATTACGTGGATTATGATAATGATTTTGCTAAGGTGTAATGTTCAAGGTGAGGGGGTCAGGTGTGGTTTGTAGAAGGCATACCTGATACGAATTTAAAGTTACATTTATTTTTTTTTCTGTTAATGGTAATTCCACATAAACCTAAAAAAAAATAATGTAAAATACGTGGAATTTAACGAAGGCAGAAAAAAATTGTGTTATTCAAGCCAAAAATAAATGATAGGGCAAAGTTCGGAACATGACCGCAAGAAATTCGCTAAATGATTCTGCATAAAAAAGGGAAATTAAATGAACCTTGAATGACAACCTAAGATGAACAGCTGGGTGAGATGCACGCCGACTGCCCGGGCCGGGATTCGAACCTGGGACCGTTGACCACTAGACCACGGAGGCGGGAGAATAGCTAATGTCATAGGCTCTTGAAGTGACCATATTTTTCCTACTCCTGATATTTCCATTTTGTGTTTCTCTCATCGCTACCATCTTTTCGTGCTGTTCAGGTTAGAGGAGAGAAATAGGGGAGAGTTAAGGGAGGAAAGGGGATGGGGAAAGCTCTCAAATTTATACTATATTACTTCTGATAGATACTTGTTTTTATTTTATGCTTTTTCTCATATCATTAACACCTTTTAATATTGCTTCGGTTAAGGGATGGAATAAGGGGAGAGGAAAAGAAGGAAGAAAGGGAATGGCGAAGGCTCTCAAATTCATCCTCTTTCTCCTACTGACGGTTTAAAATTTTCCTTTCTATCTCTCTATCAACTCTGTGTCAAGGCTATATTTCTTTCTCTCACTGTTCACGTTGGTAGTCTGAGGTGCATGGTATTTCTTTCTACGCGCTCAAATTTATGGTCAAAGTTATCATTCTTTTTTTTCTCTCTTCTTGTCGTTTATTATTTCTGCCATTCCTCTTATTACTGTTTGAATAATGTCCATAATTCTTCCATTTATTGTTCGTTTTGTTGTTTAGTTTGCTTCGGTTTCTCTGCGCGTCTACAAATTATAGGCAAATAGTTCTGCTTCTCTTTCTCTTTGTTATTTACTGGTTTTTATACATTCCAATTATTATTATTTACGTTCTAGCTATACCTCTTCCTCTTACTGTTCTTGCTGTTCTTCCTACGTATTAGTTTTTGCATGCTACGAATTATGGGTGACCAATTATTATGCTTCTCTATCTCCTTTTTCTCTTTACTCTTTTCTACAGTTTATCTTATGACTGTTTCAATACTCGTAATGTTCAGATCCTTCACTTATACGCCTCTTCTTTCTCTCAGTCCTGTCATTGTTGTTGTTTATCCTGTATCGCTTCCTCTCAAGTCCTTTCTTTCTTATTATTAACGTTATCTCCTTTTAATGGTTATCGTCAGTCTCTGTTACTCGTCATGAATTGCTTCCTTTAATCAACTACCTCTTTCTCTTGTTTTTATCTAAGTTGTTCCTCTTGTATCATTTCCTCTCATATCATTTTCCTTTCTCTTTTCATTAGTTACTCCTTTACTTTTATGGTTGTCAGTCTCTGTTACTCGTCTTGCATCGCTTCCTTTAATCAACTACCTCTTTCTCTTGTTTTTATCTAAGTTGTTCCTCTTGTATCATTTCCTCTCATATCATTTTCCTTGCTCTGTTTATTAGTTACTCCTTTACTTTTATGGTTATTGCTACTCCCTGTTACGTTACCTCTTGTGTTACTTCCTTCTTCTTTCTCCTGTTGCTATCGTACTTGTCACTCCTCTTGTATCTCATTCTTTTATATGCTTTTTTTTCTCTATTCTCTTTTTACGGTAAAGGAATCAGCTCAAGGTGAAAACTAAAAACACATATGGATCCTAAACACAAAAAAGCCTTCGTCGCTGTTCCTCTTCTTGTATCTTCTCTTTCTTGTATGTTTTTTTTACCTTTTACTTAATATTATCGCTGCTTTTCCTCCTCTCGTGTCCCTTTCCACGCCTTACAAACACGGGGCAAGGCAGCGCAAGGCCACCTGTTTGCTGTTTGGTTCGCGAGTCTCCAGGTAATTATCGCGTCGCCAACGATGAGGAAGATAAGGGAAAATACACGAGAAATATCCCTCTTTTTCCCGCCTCGAACACGTAGTTACCAGAGAGGAAGGTTGACGAGACACAAAACACAACACTAGACGACGAGGATCTGCCTTTGCAACGGCACTCATTAACGGTAAAACAGGAATAACTTTGAGAGCAACGAAAGGGTAACATGTTCTCAGGAAGTCGACGGTAGAGAAGAACTGAGTGTTACCTTTCAGTATCCAAAAGAGAGGAATCAACGAAGAAGAAAGTTGCCGAAATACAGAATACCGTATCACAAATATCAACTAACAATATAAGAAAATCGGAATAACTTTGAGAGCAACGAAAGGGTAACATGTTCTCAGGAAGTCGACGGTAGAGAAGAACTGAGTGTTACCTTTCAGTATATAAAAGAGAGAAATCAACGAAGAAGAAAGTTGTCGAAATACAGAATACCGTATCACAAATATCAACTAACAATATAAGAAAACAGGAATAACTTTAGAGCTTCTCAGGAAGTTGACGTTTCAGTATATAAAAGAGAGAAATCAACGAAGAAGAAAGTTGTCGAAATAATAAACGATACAATTGCAACAAGCTTATTAGAAACACACCTGAGATTATATAGGAAAGTTGACGTTTATGAAGAACTGAATATTTCCTACCCACGAGGCACGTTACCAGAGAGGAAGGTTGAAATAACTTACATTATATCAAAGCATAACTAAACAATAAACACGAGAACAACGATGGGTAGAATAATCCGCAACACAAATAAGCATTCTAAGTCAGCCAACGTTTGTGCCGGGCTGAATCTTTCCCCTTCCCGAGAGAGCATTGTAAAAGAGGAAGGTTGAATAGACATGAAATATATCGAAACTTAACTAAGACTACAGATGACAACAAGGAGTAAAATAAATCCACAACAAAGTTAAATATTCAGTAAATAAGTCAACTTTTGTGTAGCACTGAATCTTTTCCTTCCGAAGAGAATAGCGATGTGTGGGAGGGAGATTGACTAGGCATGTGATAAAAAGAAGGACTGGGGAGGGGGTGGCCGAGTGGTCAGTGAGCGGCCGTGCGGAGTCTGAGGGCCGAGGTTCGAGAGTTACCAATGCAAGCTGACAGTTTCCGACCATCGCCGAGGATTACCCACAACAACTAACTTCTCACAACGCAGAAAAAATAATGGCAGAATCACTACTTTTTGGTGAACAAAGAATCAGATATACAAGAAAGAAAAGAATATATTAAAACTATCTGGAAAACAAGACACAGAAAAACACAGGAACTGCAGCACAACTAAAGAAACTGCTTAGTGGGAGCCGATCCCAAGGCTTATCCCACCCCTACTAATGAACTGAACTGAACATGCTGCCCAGATATTCAATCGACTTTAACTTCAGCGACTTCGGGGGGCAGCATAGGGCAAACAAGTCATATACCACAGCAAGCCACTATAAATAAAATTCGTCTGCGATACTTGGCTAGGGTCGTCCATAAGGCCCCTCAAGAATGTCTACCGGCCCTTCAGGAATCATCTAAAAAAAAAAAAACTAAGAATACACATAACAACAACGGGT
>NC_066566.1:4002677-4010177 GCF_024679095.1 Eriocheir sinensis | reverse complement strand
AGAAAGGAGAAAGGGGTACGAGAGCAACAAGGGAGAAGGGAGAAGATGGGGATGAAGGGGAGGAGGAGCAAAAAGGGAGAAGAGAGTAGATGAAAGTAAAGAGGGAAGAAAGGAAGGGGAGAAGAGGGAAAGGCCGAAAAGGGTAAGAGGGAAAAGGAAAAGAAAAAAGGAAGAAGGGAGAGGAAGGAAGAAAGGGAAAGCGCAGAAAAGGGAGAGGCCGAAAGAAGTAAAAGGGAAAAGGGAAAAAAAAGAAGGAAGAAGGAAGAGGAAGGAAGGAAGGAAGATGGGAAAGGGGAGAGGTTGAGGGAGAAGGAGAAGAGAAGGGAGGAAGGAGGGGAAGGAAAAAAGAAGGCAGAAGGGAGAGCAAGGAAGGAAGGAAGATAGGAAAGGGGAGAGGTTGAGGGAACACAACACAAAGGACACAAAGGAAGAACAAACAACAGCAGACCTGCTGGTCCTTTCGAGGTTGTTTGTGACAAGCTACACTAACTATCTAATCAAAGGTGGAAGATGAAGGACAGCAAAGGCGAAGGCTCCTCCCCACCCCCCCATCCCTCCAGCCAAAGCTGGCAGGAAAGGAAAAAGAACCATGCAGCATGGAAAAACTGCATGGAATTTATGTAGGAAAGAGGAAAGAACTACCATTACTGCTACCACTAACCGGGCAATAAAAGCGGACAAGGACACCAGTATTCGAAAGAACTTAACGTTATTACGACAATGAGTAATATCTTAGTTGCTGGTTGGATTCAAAACACTTGTCTAATCTATTCTTGAAGGCCGTAACTGTTGTACTATCAACGACATCACAAGGTAGAGAGTTCCAAACATTAACAACTCGATTGAAGAAGAAGTGTTTAGCTTCGTGCGACGAGAATCTTTTACCACTTATCTTCAAATTGTGATTTCTTCTTGTTCTATTTGATCGATCAATTGTAAAGTAATCTTCCGCATTAATATCACTGAATCCTTTGAACATTTTAAACACTTCTATTAGATCGCCTCGCATTCTTCGTTTTGATAGGCTGAATAAATTTACTTCTTTAAGCCTTTGTTCATATGACAAATTTCTCAACCTAGGAATCATCTTTGTTACTCTTCGTTGGACCCGTTCCAACTTTTCTATGTCTTTTCTGTAGTAGGGAGACCAAATCTGTACACAGTACTCTAGACGGGGTCTAACCTTCGAATTATACAGTTTAATATTACTTTTTCCGATTTATTATTAAAGACTCGTCCGATGAAGCCAACCAATTTGTTTGCAGTTTTAACTACCTCTGAACAATGCTGACCGGGCTTTAAATCGCTTGATATAGTGATTCCAAGATCCTTTTCTTTACTTACTGCAGAAAGTTGTTGGCCATTCATTACGTACCGAACGCAATTGTTATTTTTTCCGATGTGCAACACTTTACATTTCTCAACGTTAAATTTCATTTGCCATTTGTTGGCCCAACGTGCAAGTCGATCTATATCTGATTGTAAAGCTTCTTCGTCGAGTATCGCAGTTACTTTACTAGCAATTTTTGTGTCATCAGCAAATTTTGATACTTTGCAAATGAGCCCATCATCGATATCATTAACATAAATTAAGAAGAGCATGGGGCCAAGCACTGATCCTTGAGGTACGCCGCTTTTGACATCGAGCCAGTTAGATGTAACACCGTTTAGAACTACTCTCTGTTTCCGCTCAGAGAGCCAGTCCGCAAGCCAATTGTGAATGTTACCCGAGATACCGTGCGCCAGTAGTTTGCTGAGCAATCGTTGGTGGGGGACCTTATCAAATGCCTTTTGAAAATCCAGATATATGATATCTACTGATCTGCTTTCATCGAACACCTCAAAAATATAGTGAAAAAAATCAAGTAAGTTAGTCAAACACGAACGTTTACTACGGAAGCCATGTTGCGAATTATTTATTATATTATTTTCTTCGAAGAATTTCACCATATTGTCGCGAATGATAGTCTCCATTAACTTACAAACAATAGATGTCAGGCTAATTGGTCGATAGTTTCCTGGATGAGACTTGTCCCCCTTTTTGAAAATTGGTGTGACATTTGCAAGTTTCCAATCCGACGGAACTTTTCCAGCTGTTAAAGATTTATTGAATATGATGGAGAGCGGTTTACAAATTTGATGTTTGATTTCTTTTAAGACCCTAGGGGTAATTTTGTCTGGACCAGGAGCTTTGCTTACTTTAATCTTTTCAATTGTGCGTAAAATGTCACTTTCTACGATGAGCACGCCACTTAACATCTTTTCGGTCCTTCTAACCTCCGGCGGTTGAGGTGATAAACAATCTTCGTCGGTAAATACGGATGCGAAAAAGTTATTTAGGATTGTAGCCATTTCATTTTCATCGTTCGTGTGGTTACCATTTTCATTAGCAAGCGGTCCGATACCACAAGTGAGTGACTTTTTTATTATTTACATAGCTGAAAATTCTTTAGGATTAGATTTACTTGTTTCCGCTATATATTCTTCAAGATTTTTCTTGCTTCGTTTTATTAATTTCTTGGTTTCGCGGCGAATTCTGTCCAACTCTAGTTTGTCAGCCTCGCTCTGAGATGATATGTACCTACTGTATACGCGTTTTTTTAGAGATAGGCTATTTTGAATTTCGTTATTCCACCATTTGGGTTTCTTCTTAGAAGCTGAACGTCTGTTACGATAGGGTACGCATATGCTTATGGCATTGTTCAATATTGTGGTGAAGGCCCCCCAAGATTTATCAATATCTGTTTCCGCCGTGATTTCAGTCCAGTCAGAATTATTTAGAATTGATCGGAGTCTTTCGAAATTCGCTCTCTGATAATCAGGCACCTTTTCTTTACTAGGAGTTACTTTACTTTCTTTCATATTGATGCTGAATGTGATTGTTCGGTGATCGCTAGAACTAAAAACTGGACCAACATTTACTTCGTTAACTAGATCAGCTGTCGTTGAAAAGATAAGGTCAAGTATATTATTTTCCCGAGTCGGTTCTTGAACGTGTTGATGTAAATCACTTTCTAGTAAATTTGTGTACAGGTCGAGCCCTGTATGACAGTTCAACGGTTCACCCCATCTTTTCACTGGCAAGTTAAAGTCCCCAACAATTACTGCCTCGCAACTGCTACTTGTTTCTAATAATAATTCACTTAATGCGTGGTCGATATCAAGAGTCTGCCTTGGCGGTCTGTAGATAAGTCCAATTACTATTTTACAAGATTAATTTTAATTTCAATGAAGACCGTGTCTACATTGGTTATAATATCTGTTTTCACGGATACTGGATGGAGAGAGTTGTGGATATAAAAGATAACGCCTCCACCCTGTCTGTTCTCTCTTTCATGACTAAAATGGTATAACCCGGTAATCTATATTCCGCAATGAAATCTCTATTTGAAGTGTCTATCCAAGATTCTGTGACTCCGATGATGTGATAATGATTTGTAGCTGCGAGGACTTCTAAGTCTTCAAATTTGTTACGTAGGCTACGAGCGTTTACATAGCAAGCTTTAATGTGATTCGAGTCAGGAGTTTTTCGGGTTGAGTGCACCCTTACGGTGGAGCTGCTGGTGTTCTCGCCTCCGCGTTTTTGGCTTTCGAAGAGCCACTTGGTCACAGAGCAGCCTCCCGAAACGGGCTGCTCCAACAGGGTTTAAGTGAATGCCATCAGGAAGGAACAAGTCCGAATCGTAGTAAAAATTGTTCCACAAGTTAGCGAACTGGACGTTTTCTTGTGAGCAAAGGGACTGAAGTCTGTTGTTTGTGCTGAAGGCCTTACTGTAAAAGCTAGATTCGGCACCGACCCTCTGGAGGATTCCTGAGATTATGATGTTACTGGCATCCGTTTTACGTTTATACTGCTTGATCATGCGGCGGTATTTCTCAAGCAGTTCCTCAGAAAGGGTTGTCTTTACGTCATTTGTCCCCGCGTGAATGACAAAGAGGGTGTTTCGGTCGGCATTTCTCGTGACATCATCGCACGCTGCGGTGATGTCGTCCAGTCTGGCACCTGGATAGCAGTAACGTTTTCTGCGGCCGTTTGATGAACGACCACAGAACTCAACCAGCTGGCCACGCACCATGGAGTCCCCAACTAGGCGAGTCTCGAACTCATCCTCCATGGTGTCTGCCAGCACCTGGAACCTATTGAAGGTAGTGGTGTCAGTAAATCCTTGGTTGCCTGCTTCGGTTTGGCTCCATTCCTTACAGGTTGGAACCCGACATCCTGTGAAGCAGGAAGAGAAGCGTTAAGTGGGGCAGGCTGGAAGTTGTCCTGTGAGGCAGGCTGGGAGTTAGCCTGTGAAGCAGGCTGGGGTTAGCCTGTGAGGCAGGCTGGGGGTCAGCCTGTGAGGCAGGCTGGCGGTTGTTCTGTGAGGCAGGCCGGGGTTAGCCTGTGAGGCAGGCTGGGGTTAGCCTGTGAGGCAGGCTGGGGTTAGCCTGTGAGGCAGGCTGGGGTTATCCTGTGAGGCAGGCTGGGAGTCAACCTGTGAGGCAGGTAACACGTCCTCCCGTGAAGCAGGAGGGTCGTCTGGAGAGGGCACAGTCTCAGTGGAGGGCCTCTCCACCATCGATAGTGGAGTCACTGCCACATTTGTTAAAACAAATTCCTGAAGGGCTACAAATTTCTTTTCAAGATCATTGTGCTTGACTTTCCACTCAGTCACAGCCTTCTGTAGATGTAATCTTTGAACGCAGAGGCGGCAAGTTTTACTCAGCTGGAAGAACTGAGCTGCAAAACGTCCGGGACAGACGTCACACTTAAGGTTCGAAGGCATTGTTAGAATTTTAAGCGAGTTAACAGTTTGGGCAAATATTAAAAGCGCTTTCGAAATACTTTAAATTGTGACCATAAATTGAATTGTATAAAAATTGTGCATGGAAATTAGATACTGCTGTGTTAGATGCCTCCAACACTGGGAGTTCGCTCCCACAGGGTCTTGAAAACGCCTCAAAGACCAATCGCTTGTCCTGAGCCTCGGTCACGAGAGAGACTTTCACAACCCGGCGCTTTTCAGCTATTGTCCTCGAAGTTTTGTCCCATAGCACGGGGCCGGCGTAGGGAGAAGGAGAAGAGAGGGGAGGGAGGAGGGAAAGGGGGTTAGAGACTCCGAACTGCAATTTGGTGGAAAGCCGAGTAACACAACATGCTTAGAAAAGGTCCATATGGGGGCTCTTTGCGTGGTGAATGGGGAGGGGGTGGCACTCCTCCTCCTCACCTCATTGCCCCACCATCCACTCCCATCCTATCCCTTCTACCCCATCTCCACAACCCTTTTAGTAATGTTTCAAAGAGAGGATGAAGAAGAAGGGTGTTAAGAGTGAAGGAGAGGGAGAGAAAGAAGGGAGCATAAGGAGGAAGAGAGAGAGAGAGAGAGAGGGTTATGGTGAGAGAGAGAGAGAGAGAGAGAGAGAGAGAGAGAGAGAGAGAGAGAGAGAGAGAGAGAGAGAGAGAGAGAGAGAGAGAGAGAGAGAGAGAGAGAGAGAGAGAGAGAGAGGAGGAAGGGAGTTTGGGGAGGAAGAAAGGAAGGGAAACGAGAAAAGGGAGAGGAAAAAGTGTTTGGGAAGGAAGGAAGGGGAGGAAGAGGAGAAAGGGAGATGAGGAAGGGAGTTTAGGAAAGGAAGGGAGGCTGAGAAGGGAGAGAAGAGGAGGAAGGAAAGGGAGAGGAGGGAGGGAGGGAAAAGGGATGGGAAGTAGGAAGGGAGATTGAGAAGGAGGGGACGGAAAAAGAAAAGGAAGGGGAATGAAACAAAAGAGGAAGGGAAGGAGGAAGAGGAAAGAGAGAGAGAAGGAATTTAGAAAGGGAGGAAAGGGAGAAAAAGAGAAGCATAAAAAGATAAGTTAAAAGAAAAATGGCAACGAAGGAGATCAAATAAAGAAGAAAAAAAAGGAAGATGGAGGAAGAGGAAGAAGAAGAGGAGAATAAAGAGGAACAAGTATAAAACGAAGATTAATAGAACGCAGAAAGGGAAGATGTTGATAGTGAAGAGAGGAGGAGGAAGAGGAAGAAGAGAGATGAAGAGGGAAAGTCTCAAATGAAAAGAGTAATGGAAGGGAGGAAGTGGAAGAGGAAGAAGAGAAAAAAAGAGGAGGAAGAGGAAGAGGGTGAGAGGAGCAAACACGAGTAAAAATGTTTAAATGAAATCAACATTAGCAGTCCAGTCAGAGATGAAGGAAGAAGAAGAAGAAGAAGAAGAAGAAGAAGAAGAAGAAGAAGAAGAAGAAGAAGAAGAAGAAGGAGAAAAAGAAGAAGAAGAAGAAGAAAAATAAAGAAAAAAGAAAACGAATGAGAAAAAGAAAAGAAAAAGGAGAAAAGAAGAAGAAGAAGAAGAAAACGAATGAGAAAAAGAAAAGAAAAAGAAGAAAACAAAAACAAGAACATGAAGAACAAGAAAGAGAAAAAGAAGAAAAAAGAAAAAGGAGAATAAGAAGAAAAAGAAGAACGAAAAAGAAGACAAAAACACAAGATGAAAAAGTAGAAAAAACAAAAACAAGAAAAAGAAAATATAAAAGAAAACTACAAAGAAGATCGCGTAGGAGGAACAGGAAGAAAAGAAGATAAAAGAAGAAGAAAAGGAAAGCAAAAGGAGAAGAAAGAAGAGAAGAAGCAGGAGGAGGAGGAGGTGCAATACCAAGGAAAGGGCAGTCAAAGGAGGAAGACGAGGAAGAAGAAAACGAGGAGGAGGAGGCGGAGGAGGAGGAGGAGGAGGAGGAGGAGGAGGAGGTAACTGCGGTATGTGATGATGGTGATGCTGAGGAGGGAGAAGAAGAGTACGAGGAGAAGGAGGAGGAGGAGGAGGAGGAGGAGGAGGAGGAGGAGGAGGAGGTAGACGAAGAAGATGGGGAGGAAGAAGCAAGGAAGGAGAAAGAGGAGGAGAAAGAGAAACCGAAAAATGGAAAAGAAAAGAAAACAAAAAGAAAAGAGAAAGAAAATTACATAGGAGAAAGAGGAAAAGAAAGGAGAGAAAGAGAAGAGAATGAAGCAAAGGAGAAGAAGAAAAAGTAAACCAAAAGGAGGAAGAAAAAGAGAGAAAAGAAAAAAAAAGGATAGCGTTGAAGGCAGTGGAAATGATCGTAGCAGTAGTAGTAGTAGTAGTAGTAGTAGTAGTAGTAGTAGTAGGTAGTAGTAGTAGTAGTAGCAGTAGTGGTGATGATGGTAGAAGAAGTAGTAGTAGTAGTAGTAGTAGTAGTAGTAGTAGTGGTGTTATGATGCAAAACCTTCAGTAGTAAACGCAGGAGCAGTAACACCAACATCAGCAGTAGTAGTAGTAGTAGTAGTAGTAGTGGTAACAGTGGTAGTAGTAGTGGCAGCCGCGGCAGTAGTGGAGGCGGTGGTGGAGGCGGCGGCGGCGGCGTGATGGCCCAGGAGGCACTAGCCGGGCCCGAGAGTGTCCCCCAGAGGCCCGGGTTAGCGGCCCCGCCAGCCCGAGGGACCGCTAACACACGTGACCTGACGCGCCTCAACCTCCTGCCGCAGTAGAATGTCTTGTCTCCAGCCGGTAGACGTG
>NC_066566.1:3852677-3995177 GCF_024679095.1 Eriocheir sinensis | reverse complement strand
CTCCTAATCCTTCTTTTTTTTCCTATCCACCTCAACTGCAATGATCAACTCTTCTATCCATCACGTTTTTTTTATATTCCTGTGAACCCAACAACCTCTAACTCTTCTCTATCCACCTCAATAGTTCCCCCCCCTCGCCCCCCGCCTTTAACTAACGCCCGTCTCCCCCTCTCTCCCCTGCTTTCTTACGACCCTGTCTATCTCTACCTATCTATCTATCACTATAACAACCACACACTCACTCCCTAAACCACTATCTTTCTCTCCAATCCTTCAATCTTCACACACAAACACTGCCCCTTCCCCTGCCCTTAACTAACGCTCCTCTCCCCCTCTCTCTCCCTCTATCCCAGGTTCGAGTCGCTGACGCTCTCCCACAACAACATGATCGCCCTCAAGCCGGTTCTGCAGGCGTGGCTGGAGGAGGCCGAGGCGCAGGCAAAGAACAAGCGAAGGGACCCGGAGGCGCCGTCGGTCCTGCCCATGGGCGAGGTAGATGATGTGAGGACGGCGGCAGTGTCTTCCCAGGGTTATAAGGCCACGCGGGGGAGGAGGAGGAGGAGGAGAGGAGAAGGGAGGGTGATAGGAAGAGGAGGAGGAGGAATGATAGATGGGGAGGGGGTAAGAGGAGGGATAGAAGGATAGGAATAGGAAAATGAGGAGGAGGAATGATAGATGGGAAGGGGGTAAGAGGAGGGATAGAAGGATAGGAAGAGGAAGAGGTTTAAGAGTAGATAGGAGGAGGTAAAGAAGAAGGAAAAGGAACCAGAATAGGAGAAAGAAAATAAATAAAGATAAACAAAGAGGCTTAAAGAGACAGAGAGGGAGAGCTGCAAGAAAAAAGAGAAGGAGACTTCGTAAAAAGAAGGAATCAAGGAGGAGAAGGAGGGAAGAAGGGGAGGGGGGATAAGAAGGGGAGATAAGAGGGGGGAGGTAAGAGGTCAGAGGTGCCATCTAGCGGACAGACTGACACTTGGAAGACGTTGACTCGTGTGTGCAAAGAGGATTTTGTCCTCTTGCTTGCCGCCTGTGATCTGCTGTTTTTTTTACCTGGATTTTCTTTTTCTTTTTTTCTCTGTCTCTGTTTTTGTCTCCATTTGTCTTTCTCTCTTTCTCTGTCTTTAAATGCATCTTTCTCTTTCTCTCTTTCTCTGTCTTTGCATCCATCTTTCTCTTTCTCTTTTTCTCTGTTTTTAAATCCATCTTTCTCTTTCTCTTTTTCTCTGTCTGTCTTTAAATCCATCTTTCTCTTTCTCTTTTTCTCTGTCTTTAAATCCATCTTTCTCTTTCTCTTTTTCTCTGTCTCTGTTTTTCTATCCATCTTTCTCTTTTTCTCTGTCTCTGTTTTTCTATCCATCTTTCTCTTTCTCTTTTTCTCTGTCTTTAAATCCATCTTTCTCTTTCTCTTTTTCTCTGTCTTTAAATCCATCTTTCTCTTTCTCTTTTTCTCTGTCTTTAAATCCATCTTTCTCTTTCTCTTTTTCTCTGTCTTTAAATCCATCTTTCTCTTTTTCTCTGTCTTTAAATCCATCTTTCTCTTTCTCTTTTTCTCTGTCTTTAAATCCATCTTTCTCTTTTTCATTTTCTCTTTCTCTTTTTTTCTCTATCTCTCTATCTATCTATCTATTTATCTAAGTATCTATTTATCTATCTGTGGTTAGGTATTTTTATATTCTTCACTTTCCTTTTTTTTAGATTTTTCCCTCATCTTTTACTTTGTTCTTTCTCCTCTTGTTCTTTTTTTCTTCTTTCTTCTTTTTATCTTCTTGTTTTTTTTTCTTCATTTTATTCTTCCTTTCGTTTTTCATTTTCTATTATTACCACAGCTTCTTTTTTTCTTTCTTCTTCTTCTTCTTCTTCTTCTTCTTCTTCTTCTTCTTCTTCTTCTTCTTCTTCTTCTTCTTCTTCTTCTTCTTCTTCATCATCATCTTTTTCTTTTTGCTAAAATTTTCATCTTTATCTTTTGTTTCTTCTTGGTATATTTACTTTCCCTCCTCCCCACCTCCTCCTCCTCCTCCTCCTCCTCCTCCTCCTCTCCCTTAGCACGGTCAAGGAGAGCATTGGGAGAGATGATTCTTGGTCGTGGTGGAGGAAGGGGATTCATTTGTTGGGGCTGACCCGTGTAGGCTGATGTGCAGGAGGAGGAGGGGAAGAAGAAGAAGAAGAAGAGGAGGAGGAGGAGGGATGAAGAGGAGAGAGGGAAGGAGAGAGATGGAGGGATTATGGTGGTGGTGGTGGTGGTTGTAAGACTTGGCTGATAGGATAAGAAGGAGAAGGAGAAAGGGAAAGAGAGAGGAAGAGAAGGAAGAGGAGATCGAGGAAGAGGAGGAAGAGGACGAGACCAAGAGGGGCGAGGAGGGGTAAGAGGAAAAAGAGGAGGGAGGGAGTTACAAGACAAAGAAGAGGAAATATATAATGAAGAAGAGGTTAAAGAGAAGATAAAGAGGAGGAGAAACGAGGATTTAGAGAGGAATCGAGTAGGGGAGAGAGAAAGAGGGAGAGAGAAGAGGAGGGAAAAAGAGGAGAGAGGGAGTTACAAGACAAAGAAGAGGAAATATATAATGAAGAAAATGTTAAAGAGGAGATAAATAAGAGGAGAATTAATGGAGAAAAGAGGAATTACAGAGAAGAATCGAGATAGAGGGAGAAAAAAGCAAAGAAGGAGGAAAGCAAAGGACAAAAAAAGAATACAAAAGAGAGAGATGAGGAGGCAAAGAAATTAAGTAAAAGACAAACAAAAACAATGAACAAAAAAAACAAAGATTGAGGGAGGGAGAGAAATAGAGAGAGAGGAGGGAGTGTAGAGGAAGAGAGATTCAAGGAAAAAAAAAAAAGCACAAAACGTAAAGAAAGAAAGAAAGAAAGCGAGTGAGTGAGTGAGGGAAGGGAGAGTCAGTGAATGAATTAACACCACCACAACCACACCACCACCACACCACCACACCACCACAGTGTAAGGAGAGGGACTGCCTGTGCTCAGTGTTTGGTGATGGCTTAATTACGCACACACTCCACGCCCCTTGTGTAAATCCTTCCCCCCGCCCCCCCCCCCTGCCCCCCCCCACACACACCTTGCCCAGGGAACAGTTAGGCCTCACCTCAACACAAGCCCCTTCCGTCCCTCCCGTCCCACGCCTTCCCAGTCCCTTCCCAGTCCCTTTCCAGTCCCTTCTCAATCTCACCCAGCCTCTCCCAGTCCCTTCCCAGTTCCTACACAGTCTCACTTAGCCCCTTTCCAGTTTCATCCAACATCAACCAGCCTCACCCACCCTATTCCCAGTCTCACCCAGCTTCACCCAGATTCATCCAGTCTCACCAAGCCTATCCCAGCCTCACCCAGCCTCTCCCATCTTCACCCAGCCTTACCCAGAGTCATCCAGTCTCTTTCAGCCTCATTCAGTCTCACCCAGCCTCTCTCGTCCTCACCCAGCCTCACCCAGCGTCATCCAGTTTATCCCAGCTTCATCCAGTCTTACCCAGCCTCTCCCAGCCTTACCCAGTATCATCCAGTTTATCCCAGCTTCATCTAACCTCACCCAGCATTTCCTAACCCTTTCCCAGCGTCCTTCAAGCCTTATTTTAGCATCATCCTAGTTTCTTTAGTTTCTGGAGTCCATCTAGTAGTCCCATGTAAGCCCAAGCCCTTTTTCCCAGCCCCATCGAACCCTTTTTCAGTCTTAACCACAGTCCTCTAGGTCCTTTCCAGCATTTCCCAGCTCCGTTAAGTCCTTTCCCACCGTAACTCATGCCCTCCAGTTTGTTCATAGGTCTATCCAGTCCCATTTGAGTCCCATGAAGCCCCCCTTTACCTGCCTATCCCCAGCACTTAGCATTTTTCACAACTATTTCCAGCCCCATTCAGCCCTCTTCCAGCCTACCAAAGCTCCTCTAGTCCCACCTTCTCCTCCCAACCCCCTTCACAACTTTACACAGTCCCATCAAGCCCCATTTATCTGCCTAACCCAGTACTCAGTCTTTCACAACCATATCCAGTCCCATTCAGCCCTCTTCCATCCTACCAAAGCCCCTCTAGTCCCCCTTCTCCACACCACCACCGCCCCCACCACCACCACTTTTCCTGTCATCAAAGCGAGCGAGAGAGAGCTGAGGAGGCGATGTAGTCAATTAGGAACCGACTAGTTACAGAATATCCCGAGGACCTATTGAGGGTGGTGGTGGTGGTGGTGATTATGATCCGGGTGGTGTTATTTGGAGATATTTAAGGCAGTATTTAGAGACGCTGTTAAAGAAGTGTATTGTAAACCTTAGCTATTGGTGCCTACCCTTGAGGTGAAGTGAGAGAGGGAGAGAGGGAGAGAGAGAGGGAGGGAGAGAGAGGAAGGAAGGTGGGAAGGTTAATGAAGGTGATATGGAGTGCTTTTTTTCTCTCTCGCTTTGGTTGTTTTATTTTCTTGATGTTTTGTTGTTGTTGGATTTGGTGTTGGTGGTGATGGTGATGATAATGGTGGTGGTGGTGATGATGGTGATGATAGAAGAGAAGGAAGTGTCGTGGTGATGATGGTGACGATGATAGTGTTTGTAATGGTGGTGATGGTGATGATAGAAGAGAAGGAAGTGTCGTAATGATGATGGTGACGATGATAGATAGATAGATATAGATAGATAGACAGATAGATAGATAGATATAGATGATAGGGTGGTGGTGATGGTGATGGCTGAATAGAAGGAATTGTAGATGTTTTTCTTCTACAAATACAAATCCGTACGCACAAAAAAAAACGGGCTTTCAAATGGCAACCTAATCTCTGACCTCAGAAAAGGGGGGGAGGGAGGGAGAAAGGCAAGGGGGAAAGAGAAGATAAAGGGAAGGAGGGAAGGAGGGAGATCCGAAGGAAAGAGGAAAGGGGAGAGAGTTAGAAAAAAAAGGGAGGAGGAAATTTAAAAATAAAGGGGAAAGAAAAAAAAAGGGGAAGGAAGAAAAAAAGGAAAAAGGAGAAGAAGAAAAAGAGGAAAGGGGAGAGTTAAAAAGAAAGGATGGAGGGAAATATAAAAAAAGGGAGTAGAAAAAAATAGGAAAATAAATAGAAGATAGAAAATAGAGAAAACAGAAGAAAAGGGATACATAAATAAAGGAAATATGGGAAAGAGGTAAAATTAGAAGGGATGAAGGAAAGGGACTCAAGGAAAAGGAAGAGAGGAAAGGGTAGGAGGGAAGGAGAGTAAGGCAAGAAAAGGGGAAAATTAGAATGAAGGAAGGAAAGGGAGGGAAGGAAAAGGAAGGGAGGAAAGGGTAGGAGGGAAGGAGAGTAAGGCAAGAAAAGGGTAAAGACGGGAAGGTAGGAAGGAGGGAAAAGGAGGTAAGGAAAAGGGAAAAGAGGAACCCAAGGTAAGTTTGAAATGGAGGAGCTAATGAAGGCAACAAACAGAAAACAAGAAGTCCACTAATTGATGTAAAAAGAAAAGGAGTTAAGAAAGAGAGGCCAGAACAGAGAGAAAGTTCGGTTGAAGAAGTAGGTGTCTTGGACCATGCCTTGTTTTGCATTTTTTTATATTCTCAGTTAAATCATAAATCAAGAAGTTAATAAAGTAATGGAAAACGTTTATGCTTGCTATATTTGAGTAACTTTTCTTATCTATCCACCTTTTTTTGTTTTACTTTTTCCGATAGATATATAAATGAGATAAGAACGAAGATAAACGTGTCCAATTTATAAAGGAAAAAAGTCCCAAATTCTTTAACTCCCATTTTTAGTGTTGGGAGTTTTTAGTAAATTAGTCTTATTTTATTAATACAAAAAAATACGATGATGCTGAGATGTTATAAAGACCAAAACTTGATAAAAAAAGTGTTCCTCTCAATATAGTAAAAGGAATTGAATCAGTATGTTTTCTTTAATTACAAATACAAAAGACAATGATGACGAGAAATTAAATAGACCAAAATTAAACAAAAGAAAAAGTTCCTCTCAATATAGTAAAAGGAATTGAATCAGTATGTTTTCTTTAATTACAAATACAAAAGACAATGATGTAAAAAGAAATATGAGTAGATAAGAATTAAACAAAAGAGAAAGTTCCTCTCAATATAGTAAAGGAATTGAATCAGCCTATGTTTTCTTTAATTACAAATACAAAAGACAATGATCATAAATTAAATAGACCAAAATTAAACAAAAGAAAAAGTTCCTCTCAATATAGTAAAAGGAATTGAATCAGTATGTTTTCTTTAATTACAAATACAAAAGACAATGATGACGAGAAATTAAATAGACCAAAATTAAACAAAAGAAAAAGTTCCTCTCAATTTAATAAACGGAGTCGAATCAGTTAATCTCTTATTTGATTAATACAAAAAATACGATGATGCTGAGATGTTATAAAGACCAAAACTTGATAAAAAAAAAAGTGTTCCTCTCAATATAATAAAAGGAATTGAATCAGTATGTTTTCCTTAATTACAAATACAAAAGACAATGATGACGAAAAATTAGATAGACCAAAATTAAACAAAAAAAAAGGTCCTCTCAACTTAGTAAACGGAGTCGAATCAATTAATCTCCTTTAATTACAAATACAAAGACGAATATGATGATGAGAAATTATATAGACCAAAATTAAATATAAAAAAATCCCTCTCAAATTTAGCAAACGGAGTGGAATCAGTTAATCTCCTTTAATTACAAATACAAAGACGAATATGATGATGAGAAACTATATAGACCAAAATTAAATATGAAAAAATCCCTCTCAAATTTAGCAATCGGAGTGGAATCAGTTAATCTCCTTTAATTACAAATACAAAGACGAATATGATGATGAGAAACTATAAAAACCAAAACCAGCTAAAAATAAAGACAGCATTAAAGTCCTCAGTCTTAAGTTCCTCATTTTAATCTTCTTCGATGCAACATAACTCGACGCGGATGTTACGTTCCGAGGCGAGTGAGTGACTGAAGGTTCCGTGGGGCGCTTGTATTGCGTGTTTCTCACATGTGTTCCGTAGTGTGTTGTCTTGTGTGTGTTGTGTGTGTTAAGTGTTCGGTGTTCAACTATTTACTATATTTATTATCCTAAGTGTAGTTCATGTTTTGTGTGTTATTGTTTTATCATTGTTGTTGTTGTTGTTGTTGTTTTCCGCTATTCTCTCTCTCTCTATCTGTCTATCTCTCTATCTATCTATCTATTTATCTATCTCCCGCCGCCACTCACTCACAGCCAGACATAATGCATGCACTCAAACTCTTACCTAAACACACACACACACACACACACACACACACACACACACACACACCAACATACCTTTTTCAACCCCTTTCTTTATCTGCTTCCTTCCCTTACTTTCCTTTCGCTTTCCATTGCCTTTCCCTTTCTTCCCCTATCCCCTCTTCTCCCCTCGCCTCTCCTCTCCTCCCCCCCTCTCCCCATCCCTCCCCTCGCCCCACTGACCAATGAGTATACGTGGTTAAGCTTCTGTTCCTTCCCCTCCCCATTCCTAATCTCCTCCCTTCTCTCTATCTCTCTCTCTCCCAGCCTCTCATTCCCCTCTCCATCATTCTCCCTTCCCCTCCCTTTCTCTCTCTTTCTCTCTCTCTCATCGCATTTTCCGAGTCTACGCTGCATGAGTAAACAGATAAACACACACACACACACACACACACACACACACACACACACACACACACACACACACACACACACACACACACACACACACACACACACACACACACACACACACACACACACTTTTAGTTATTGTTCTGTTGTTGTTTTTTCTTGTTTCCTAATTCCTCGATGTTCTTTTTTTTCTTTTTTTTTCGTTTGTGTGTTTCCATGGCGAATGTTCGTGTTCCCTGATAATGATGAGATAAATACTAACTCATTATCACTTCACTATCCCCCCCCCCCCCCACCTCACTCACCGCTGTCATGTTCCTCACCACCTCACCATTCTCAGATATATTCATTTTCCTTATCTTCATCCTCCCTTAAATCTACGGTCCAATCCTCCCCTTTTCACCTTCTTTCTATTCTCTACTATGTTCATCACCATACCCTCCCTTATTTCTTCTTCTTAACTCATTTTTACTCATTTTTAACAATTTTCCCCATACTCTTTAAGTTACTCTCCATTCTTTCTTTCCTCATCCACCTTCTTTACGTTCTCCATAATTTAATGTTTACTGCCGTTTAATTTTCTTACTCATTTTTATTTCATTTTTTATCTCATTTTTATTCATTTTCTTCATCTTTGCCCTTCTTCAATATACAGTCACTACCGCCTAATCTTTTTACTCACTTTTATTTCATCTTTTTATTTCATTTTTACTCATTTTCTTCATCCTTGCCCTTCTTCATGTTACAGTCACTACCGCCTAATTCTCTTACTCACTTTTATTTCATCTTTTTATCTCATTTTTACTAATTTTCTTCATCCTTGCCCTTCTTCAATTAACAGTCACTACCGCCTAATCTTCTTACCCACTTTCATTTCATCTTTTTATCTCATTTTTACTCATTTTTTCATCCGTGCCCTTCTTCATGTTACAGTCCCCCCTCCCTTATCCACCTCACTCATGTTCCCCACAATACATAGCTTTGTCTACTCCTCATATTGCATTTTCATACTTCACATTCACTCATTATTACTCACTTAAATCTCACCCTTCTCTGATTCATGGCCCATCCTTCCTTCTCTCCCTCATTAGCCTCAGTCACGCTACTCATAATGAATAGATTCCTTCATCGCATTCACCACTATTCTCACCTTATCTCATTATTATGCACGATTGTTCACCCTCATTAATTACCCTCATACGTTGAACAGTCATTTAGTTTTTCAATGTTCACCTCAACCAACGTCTAGTCCACCGCCCCATCGTCCTCCTCATCTGTGTATCCCAGCCACCCTCACCTGCCCTTTTTTCCCACCTTTGCGCACTCTCCCTCACGCCCTCACTCCCATGCATCATTCCCTCTATGTGTTCACCCTCACTCTCGTCGCCCTCCTCCCCTATTTGTCCATCTGTCGCCCTTCCCCCACACCGCTAAATCAACAGCCACATCCCAGTTTTACAGTCCAACACGGCAAGTTCGCAAGCGCCCCAACAGTTGACACTACGAAAATCCCCTGTAAAGATAAAATAGGGGACATATACGTTATACCTGCACATCCCATACGCATTAGTACTTGAGTCTGTGGTGGTGGTCGTTTGGTATTGATGGAGAATGTGGGAAATGTAAGGAAACCACCAACATAGGAAAGCTCTTTAGCATCGGGAGCTGAGTTGAAAAAAAGGGATAATTATGGGGATTGTAGTTCAGTTAGGATGATTGTAATGATTTAGTGTTGGATTGTTGAACTGGTCATTTTTAGTCCTCACCTGCCACCCTCATCCATCTCTCGCATCCATAATGACTTAGTGTTGGATTGTTGAACTGGTCATTTTTAGTTCTCACCTGTCACCCTCATCCACCTCTCGCATCCATCCCTGCACTCCCTCATCCGCCGCCTCCCTCACCCACCTCCCTCTCCCTCTCCCTCTCCCTCACCCCCAGCCCGTGTCGTCACATTCGATCGCATCAGTAAGGAAACTCAGAATAAACTCACCCGCGTCAGGCCTAAAAATACCTTTGGAAGAGATCGCCCAAGTCTTCCAATATTTTTTTTTTACTGTTGTGTGTTTGTGTGTGTGTGAAGTTGTTTTGTAACGTGCTTCGGGTTTTATTTTTATTTTCTTATTCTTTTTCTCGTTCATTTTTGTTAATGGAAGATGCTTCGTTTTCCTGTCTCTTATTTTGTTTTTGTTTTTTTCTTTAGTCTGACTTGTTCGATTCTACCTAACATGAATGTACACACACACACACACACACACACACACACACACACACACACACACACACACACACACACAGATTCATACATACACACATACACACATGCATAGCTACACCCGCACACCTACACGCCCACTAACGCCGCTCCTGGTTTGCCCCCAGAAGCGCAAACGGACGTCCATCGCGGCGCCGGAGAAGCGGTCACTGGAGGCGTACTTCGCCGTGCAGCCGCGGCCCTCAGGGGAGAAGATCGCCGCCATCGCCGAGAAGCTGGACCTCAAGAAGAACGTGGTGCGGGTGTGGTTCTGCAACCAGCGGCAAAAGCAGAAGAGGATGAAGTTCGCGGCCACGCAGAAGCAGATGACTGGCGGCAACGTGCACACCTCCATGGGCTCCATGATGACGTCCCCTATGCCGCCGCACACGCCGGTCCCGTAGTGGATGGCCTCCCCTGGTGCCCGCCCGGCCCTGGACTTGCCAGCCCGCTCCGCCCACCACCAGCAGCAACACCACCACCAGCAGCAGCAGGCTAACCGCCCCTCGCCAAACTCCACCGCCAACGCCGCATCCTGCCCGCCCACGCCCCGCCCACTATGGACGGACCAGGGCGACGCAGGTGACCGCTGGATGGCGCCGGGGCCGTCGTGGGCGTACAGCTACGCCTACGCTGCTGCCCACGCCCACCAGGCCACACGCCAGCTGACGCAGTGACGCCAGGGTGGCCAGTGGGCCGATGCTTACGAAGAGCCTTGAGGCACAGACGGGTGGCAACGTCTGTGTCGGTGGTGGGTGAGGGACGGAGCGACGGGCAAGTCCAGGCCATGCGACTCTTGGGCGTGGCGGAGGAGCCGCGCCCAGGGAGTCGCCACGGCATCAGGGGAGATGACCAGTGTGACACTTGAGCAACGGAGGAGAAGGTGAAGGTGCCCGCACGGGCGCCACGGACTGGCACGGCCAGCGCTCAGGGTTGACAGAAACGTCTCACACTGGTCAGGAGGAAAAACAAACCAAGATGTGATTATTAACCTTTTGAAGGCATGACTGTGAAGTCCATGAATGTCAGGACAAATTGTACAAAATTAGAGTAAGTCTCCACGTTTACAGCATAACACGAGTACGGCAACATGCCTCATCCAGTGATAGACAACCTGGTGAAACACGGCGTCGCTGGTCCGGCCGCGGGGCGCCAGCCCGCCGGGCCATCACGACATGGACCTTCTGTCGCACGGCAACTAGGCTTACTTTCCAATGTTTCCACGGTACGACTGACTAGTAGGTCTTATATGTACCTTGTAAGGAGTCTAAGAAAACTTTTTCTTTTAACCAAAGAACTGTACATATAATATATTAACGGTACCAACTTTGCTGTCACGGGACGGCGAAGGACCCTGCACTTCCACGTGCATCAGAGCTCAAGGATTTTGTGAACTAGTCGTAGGTAGTCGTAGCTCTCCTTTATTGTTTATTTTCCGTCACGTGTTGCCCGCCGTCGGCCGCCGCCGCAGGACCCACGCCGGACCTCTTGTCGTCGTCACCGCCGCCGCCGCCACTCCTGTGCAAGCAACATTTTGGAATGGATAAGATTTTAGAATGATTTTGGTCTTCGGCCGGAGGTAAGCACAGCCGATCTCAGCCAATCTTGCTGCATGATGATGCCGCCGCCGCTGGATTACGACTCCCGTTCGATTGGGCGTCGCCGATCACTCCCTGCAGCACAGCGTCGGTGCGGCGCCCGGCGAGCGTCCGGCAGTGGCGGGACGCGGCCTTTGTGCGCCGAGACACACAGGAGACTTTTCCAAGATTCCAGTCGATGTAACTCCCGGCGGCGAGAATGGCTGAGTGTGGCGAGGCAATGAAGCCGAGGTGGAGGCATTCGGACAAGCATGGTCAATAACGTCCAAGATCGGGCGGTGGTCGGGGAGGGAGGCACCTAACCCGCCTGACCCGCCGCGGCCACACAACACCCACTTGGCCTCGTAAAGCAGCGGGGGGCGCGGCGGGCGGCGGGCCGCGGGCACGACGCCCCCCCGGGGACACTCCCACCGCACAGCCACGGCCTTGACCGTTCCCAGGCTAGTCAGCGTGACTCGGCCGAGCCGTTTACGAAGTCATGAAGTATCAGATACAAATGTCACACTAGTCAGTGCTTGGGAGCGGCGACTCGCGGCCAGGGAGGCGGCCGCCGCGGGGCATCACCACCGCCACCACCACCATCACCGCCGCCACCGCCCCTGCCACTGCCCCCGCCGCCGCCACCGCCACCACCACCACCACCTCTAGTCAGGCGGCGTGCGGGGCGGCGAGGGGCGCCACGTCCTGCCGGCGCGACCGTTCAGGCGCCAGGTGTAGAGGCCAGGTGTTGAACCGTGCACAAATAATTACTATGAGCTTTAACTTAGTCATTTTTATAAGTGTCTGGCCAAGCTTGCAGCGTAGAGGGAGCCGCGCGAGGGCCGCGAGGAGCCGCGGGGAGCCGAGGGGAGCCGCGAGGCCTCGTGACGCGGGCTGGCGCGGGCTCCTCCCTGAGCACCGCCTGCCAGCAGTCACAATAAATACTCTGCCTTTCTCGGATAAGAAATTATTTTATATGTATATTATTTGTCTTATTTATTGACTATGTATAAACCCACTGTGAATAATATTAACGGACCTGTTGAGAATGCCAGTAGTGGAGTGTTGCAACAAGCTTACTGGAGCTGCATTTTATACCAGATTCCTTCAGGGATCACGATACTCTTTACGACACACGCAGACCGCCGCCGCCCTCCCCAGCCTCGGCGCTGCCGCCGACCCATAAAAGTAGATCAGTGAGAGATTCACAAACCCGCGCCGGCGTTGCTGCCGCGCCGAGCTGCCCCAACCCTCGTGTTCCCAGGCTCTAGTGACTGACACAAGACTGTGGCGGCGTAGGGGCCGCCTCTCGACTCGTCCATGGCAGGCCGGCAGCCCCGCCCCCCGCACAGTGCCCGGGGGCGTCGCGCCGCCGGCCGCCCAGCGCTGCGGAGGGCGGCGTCCCGCAGGTCTGGCCGCGACACCTTCCCTCCCATCACTCGACGGAGGGACACAGCAACATGGTAACTCACGCCCCGACACTCCTTCTTTACGCTTGGTTCATGTCATCATTACTTTACCGAGTCATTTGTAAGGCACCGAGGCCGCCGAGGCCAGGGCCGCCAGCCACCCCGGAGACAGCCCCCCTGACCCCCCCACACCCCCCTCACCCTCCGCGGGACTTCCTCCGCCTCTCCCATGCTCTGTTGCTCTGTGCCTCTTTTGGTTACCCGTTGTGCTGCATAATGGCAACACTGTCTTCCCTTTAGTATCTTCACCAGAGGAGATTTAGCGATGCTTCCTCCAACTACTTTAGGAACCTTCCTCTGTAGACCTCACAAACCTTTTCTATATTTTCTTTCATAAATATTCTGAATGCTCGTGAACTTTTTTGACCATGAAGTGTCGATCCAGCGAGCCTCGTTTCTTGCTCTCATTCTCTCTCTCTCCGTCACCTCAGTTTGGCGTTTCCTCTTTTCTCCTTTTCTTCTTCTTGTTCCTCCTCACGCAGACCCTCCGTCGGGGCTGCTACCAGACGTCGCCTCCTCATAAGGGGGAAGATTTTTACACCCTGTGCCTTACTCCACCGAATAAATAAAATGTTAACGAATATAAAAGAACAAAAAAGCCGAAGATTGCTTTTTGTATTACGTATTTTCACTTTCTTTAGATTTTCTTTATTTTCTCTTCAAAATAATCTCGTCTTTCACTTCTTTGCATCTTCCTCCTCCTCCTCCTCCTCCTCCTCCTCCTCCTCCTCCCACCTCTCCCCCTCCCAAGCCGGGGTGGCGCGGCGACCCTCCCGTCGACGCCGTTCATGTATAAAGCCAGCGCGCCAGTCAGCCGTTCCCTCCCTCGGTTCGAGTCCCACACACCAGCGGCCTCTGTGTTGTGTGCGTGGCGGGGCTGATACGTACGCGCGCACACGCACACGCACACACACACACACACACACACACACACACACACACATACAAATAGATAAACATCCACACATATGCATATACACACACACACATACACATATATACAAATACATATATTTACACATACATACAAATATATAAACACTTACACACACACACACACATACACACACACACACACACACACACACACACAGCCCTGGAAGCCACGTCTCCACCACTCCTTTATGTGTATAGAAGTAGAGAACCTGTTTCATTCTGCCCTTCCCAACCCTCCCCTTCCTTATCCTTCCCTTACCTTCCCTGCCCTACCCTTCCCTTCCTTCCTCCCTTCTTCCCCCCCCTTTCCCTTACCTTCCCTGCCCTACCCTTCCCTTCCCTACCCTTCCCGTCCCTTCCTTTCCATACCCTACCCTTCCTTATCCTTCCCTTCCCTTCCTTACCCTACCCTTCCCTTCTCTTCCCATCCCTCCCCTTCCTTACCCTTCCCTTTTCTCCCCATTCTTACCCTTCCCTTCCCTTCCTTATCCTTCCCTTCCCTTCCCTTCCATACCCTTCCCTTCCTTTCCCTACCCTACCTTTCCATTCCATTCCCTTCCCTTCCCTTCCTCGCGGTGATGACCAATGTATACCATCATCAAAGTCTTATGTATACGTCTTTAATACGTTCACCTACGAACATACACGTCAGCACACACATACATGCACACATACACTCACATACACACTGCTGGGGGTTTATAAAAAGTAACATCCCTTCCCCATCATCCCCTTACCCCATTAACCTAACCCATTATAACATCCCTCATACTACGGTCCATTTTCCATCGCTTCATTCTCCTTCTCAGCCCGATGATAACTCCTCATACTTTTCCGCATCATCCTTCTCTCTCTCTCTCTCTCTCTCTCTCTCTCTCTCTCTCTCTCTCTCTCTCTCTCTCTCTCTCTCTCTCTCTCTCTCTCTCTCTCTCTATATATATATATATATATATATATCAACTATTTACAAAGGCTTTTCAAGTCCACACTACGGAAGAAGAATCAAACTACCATCAGGGTCATAAAACTACCCCAGGATATGCCCACAACCCCCAGGAAAGACTTAAGAAATGTGGGTGTTTAAGTTCGATATTATATGATACTTTTGCTTCTCACATCAACTATATCTAAAGGTCAATAAGTGGGATCAATCGGGTTCTAATGTGTGCTTTTTTAGGTTCATGCTACTGAAGAAGGGCCAATCTAACACTAGGGTCATAAAACTACTCCTGGAAATGCCCTAAACTCATACAAAAGCCTTGGCAAATATGTGAACTTGGGAGAGATTTTTTAGGTTCATGCTACTGAAGAAGGGCCACACCACCCCCAGGGTCATAAAACTACTCCTGGAAATGCCCTAAGCTCATACGAAAGTTGGCAAATATGTGAGCTTGGGAGAGCTCTTTTAGGTTCATGCTACTGAAGAAGGGCCAAACTACCACCAGGGTCATAAAACTACTCCTGGAAATGCCCTTAACTCATACGAAAGCCTTGGCAAATATGTGAACTTGGGAGAAATGTTTAAATATACAACCCTCAGTCTGAAATGTTTGAGAATGCAGCGCCTGACATCTTTCTCCAACCTCATCCAGTCAGTCAGCCACTCATCGTAGTCTTCCCTAAAAACACGCAAATCACCCTCCGTTTTCTTTTCATCACCTTGCCCGGTCAGTTCCATTCACGTTATTCTCCTCGATACGACTTCCATTCACCTTCGTTTAATCCACTTAGCATCCAGTCATCATCCCTCACTTTCGCCAGTCAGTTCTAGTCATCGTCACAGTACATCTAGTCATTTTCGCTGTCAGGTCGTTCAAGTCTCACTCACCTTCCTTTCCTTTCACCTTCTCCGGTCAGTTCAAGTCAGTCTCACCAGTCATATCTTCACTTTCTTTTTTTTTCACTCGTCGAAGCCTCAACTCACTTTCCTCTTCCCTCATTTTCTCCAGTCAGTTCTAGTCAGTCTCTCCACAGTCATATTTTCACTTTCTTTTTTTTTCACTTGTCCAAGCCTTACTCATTTTCCTCTCATTTTCTCCAGTCAGTCAGTCAGTCATCTCTACATCCTGTCAACTCAAGTCATCTCTACATCCTGTCAACTCAAGTCACCTTTTTTCACCTCATTTTCGCTGTCGACTCGTCCAAGACTCACTCACTTTCCTCTCATTTTCTCCAGTCAGTCAGTCTAATCATCATCTCTACATCCTGTCAACTCAAGTCACCTTTTTTCACCTCATTTTTGCTTTCGACTCGTCTAACCCTCACTCACTTTCCTCATTTTCTCCAGTCAGTCAATCTAGTCATCATATCTCTACATCCCTTCAACTCAATTCACTTTTTCCTCATTTCATCTTCGCCTCAGACTTACTCACTTCTCTCATTTTCCCCATTCAGTCAACTCAAGTCTCCCTTTCTTTCACCTCATCTTCGTTTTCGACTCGCCCAAGCCTCCCTCACCTTCCCTCCACCCTGATCAGTAACCTTTCCCTCTCTCTCCTTCCCTCCCTCTCCTTCCCCCATCACGCCCAGCCTCCCCTCCCATGCGTCTGTTTTCAACCCACGTCGTCGCTGCTGTTGATGGGAGAGTTTGTTGATGATGATGTTTAACTTCACTTCCCGTGGGTCAACAGTTTTTTTATTTTTTAGTTGTTAACCTGCTAATGGGTTAATTGGTTTGTTTACAGCGTCACGCCAAAACACGCACACACGCACACACACACACATTCGTACACTACCCCCCCCCCACACACACACACACACACATACACAGACGCACACACACATGCACTCGCTTTTGTTTTTTGTTTTTGTTTGTTTTTTTGTCATGTGTTATTTGTTAAGGTCCATGACGAGTCACCCAGTACTTTATTTAATACTCATTCAATGTCTGATATGTTTAGTGATTTATTCAGTGACTCATTCTTACCCATCCAGTACCTACTTGGTTGAATACTCGCCATGTTCACTCGCTTAGTCAGTACGTTCATTAACACACGTTTTGTACAGGTATTCAGGACGCTTAGGGAAATGCTTCAGTACCTGTTTTATTTACTTGGGTTTATATTCCGATTATTATGTTGGTATTATTCGGTTATTAATTTTCTAGTGTTATTTTATTCCGCTCTTCCAAAATTATGAAAAGAGAGAGAGAGAGGAAGGGTTTATACAATGCCTACAGCCGTCTTCTAAGCTCTCCCTTCTTCTTCTTTACAGCAAAGGAAGCAGATCAAGGGGAAAGAAAAAGATATAAAAAAGCCCGCTAATTACTGCCCCTATAAAAAAAAAAGGTTAGAAGTGGCCAAAAGAAAGGTCAGTTTACGAAGAGATATCAGTTATTACCAACCCATAAAACAGTGTCAGCTTCTAAATCGTAAACTCCACATTCTCCACTTCCAAAAGAAAGGTCAATTTACGAAGGTCAGTTATCACCAGCCCATAAAACAGTGATAGCTTCTAAATCATAAACTCCACCTTCTTCGCCTCCAATTACCACATTTTCTTGGCAGTCTCAGAACCAAACTTTACTGACGGAGAAATTTCTGTTTGGCCGCAGTTGTTTATTGAGAGCTCATAGGGAACGCGGTCCGGCAAAGTGATAGTGTTGGAAGTGATATGAAGGAAATGGTCCATGAAGGGAGAGCTTGGAATATAGGCGTAAGATTCTTTTCGTTATGGTGAATGTTTTGTTCCTTTTGTTCCGTTCAAGGTTAACAGGGTACGCATTATTGACCTTTATTCCGTTATCCCCTGAAGCAAGCGGGGACGTTGACGCAATACTTGATTTCTTCGTTATAATGAGTGTTGTTACCCATTCAATCTCTTGTTTAATGCAAAGATGTTATATTACTGTGTACTACCAAATGCTCCCTGACCTTAATTTACGAGTACCTTCCTTAATAATGAGTTTTCTGTTACCCATTCAATCTCTTGTTTAATGCAAAGATGTTATATTACTGTGTACTACCAAATGCTCCTTGATCTTAATTTACAAGTACCTTCTTTAATAATCTGCAATGTGTTATTATGTTACTCTTACTACTTAACGCGTCTCAAACTTGTTCACTCACACGTAACTCCTTTTCGTCGTACGCTGAAGGGTCGCAATTAATTCGTTACTCTGTGTATGTACTCTGAATGGGCTCCTGCAGACCTCACACATATATATTATTTTTAGCATGTTCTGTGGATGATGAAAGAAAGAGAGGTCATCCGTCATCCAGTCAGCCAGTGAAGCAATCCAGGCAAACAGGCATTCTTGTATCAGCACCATTCACACCACCACCATCACCACCACCATCACCAGCCAGCGTTGCCATATCGTCGTACACCGTATGTATTTTCATTTTTTAGTTTCTGATACTATAGCAAAAAAAAAACAAAAAAAAACAATCAATAATAAAGTTTTAACGCTAACTAATATTTTTTCGTTATTTGTGTAGGTACAGAGTTTGAGAGCTTAAAAATAAAAAACGATAATACAATGATAATCGCTGATCACCACCACCACCACTAAGGAATCCCATCTCTCTTTTTCTTTGCCCTTCCCTCTTCCCCAATACCCTTACCTTACCTTACCTTACCTTCCTCCACCTTGCCTGCCAGTTTAAGTATACACACACACACAAACATAAACACCCACATAAACAAACAAACACGCAAATAAACACACATACACAATTGTCACATACCTAAGTGTTACTCTATCCCATCCCATCCCTTCCCTTCCCTTCCTTTCCCTGACCAATCCTGACCCTTCTCCGACTAGTCCCCCTCCCCACCCCACCCCCACCTTTCCCTACCTACCTACATCCTTCTCATCCCCCATCCCTTTCCCCCCCCCACACACCTTTTCCTACCTACATACCTACATCCTTCCCATCCCCCATCCTTTCCCCCCCCACACCTTTCCCTACCTACCTACCTACATCCTTCCCATCCCCCATCCTTTCCCCCCCCCACACCATTTCCTACCTACCTACCTACATCCTTCCCATCCCCCATCCCTTGCCCCCCTCCCTTACCTTCCCCTCCCCCCCTCCTCCACCTGAAGATAATAATAACCAGACCTTCTGTTCGGACATCAATCAGTGTTCCCGGTGTAGGTTGTTTATAGCAGAACCATATGAATTGTTGGTTACTAAATAAAAACTTTTTTGTAAACATTAACCACTTTTTTTTTCACTCGTACTCTGACCTTGTTTTTTTGTGATGTTGTTGTTGTTGTTGTTGTTGTTGTCTCCTCCACCACCACTGCCGCCGCCGCCACCACTACGACGATTTCCACAACCACCACCACGACTACCACCACCACCACAGCTACCACCATCACCATTGCAACCACCACCACCAACAGGACTACTAACATCACCATCATTACCACTATCATCATCACCACCATACTACCACCACCACCACTTCTATCGAACCAACACCACCACCACCATAATAACCACCACCACCATAACCAGAACCAGAACTACTAGCACAACCACCACCACCATCATGATACACACACACACACACACACACACACACACACACACACACACACACACATATACACTATCAGCATTTCTTATCATAATATATCTCTTTCTATCGACTTGTTTGATTTAATAATTTGGATTTTCTTATTTTTTTCATGAACTCTGACTCCCTCTCGCTCTCGCTCTCTCTCTCTCTCTCTCTCTCTCTCTCTCTCTCTCTCTCTCTCTCTCTCTCTCTCTCTCTCTATCTATCTATCTATCTATCTATCTATCTATCTTTCTATCTATTTTTTTTTGTTTCATACACTTAATACAATACAAACAAGTACATTAGCAAACTCGTCACACCGCTTCAAAGGTAACATCAGGTACAAAATACAGGTAAGAACACGAAATCTTATTAGAATAGAAAAAAATGTTAACCTTATTCTGAGTCTTACGAACTCCTCCTCTTCTTACAAACAGTCTTCCAACCTTAAATAACGCAGCAGTCTTTTTTCCTAGCCAATGCAATCTTTTATACGACTATTTTCATGCTAACTGCTCTTCTGAACATGCTAACTAACTGTCTAAGAAATGTTAACTTAATTCTGAACCTTATCAACTCCCCTTTTCTTACTAACTGGCTTCCATATTTAAATTACACAGCAGTCTTCCCTTCAATGCAGTCTTTTATACGGCTATTTCCATGCTAACTACTCTTCTGAACATGCTAACTAACTGTCTAAGAAATGTTACCTTAATTCTGAACCTTATCAACTCCCCTCTTCTTACTAACTGTCTTCCACATTCAAATTACGCAGCAGTCTTTTATATGACTATTTTCAAGCTGACTGTTCTTCTGGATATTCAAGGTAAATGCCTGTACCAGCACCGTCGCCTCGCTCAGCATGCCTTCCTACTTCAGCTCATCCCTGTGCAGTCATAACCCTAAAGCAAGAGGTATAATCAGTAAGTTAGTTTCTTCATTCTTCCATCACTTACACCCTCAAGTATCCTACGTTTCTCTGCATTTCCTCCTTCCTACGACTTGAACGCTTCCAAGAGGGGAGAGTTAAGACACCTTACTAAGCTTCATTGACTATGGATTTTTTAGCTTGTGATTCGTGTTTTTTTTTTTTTTTTTTGGGGGGAGCTGTGTTTTGCGGGACCCGTCTCTATCTTTTTTTTGTGTGTGTGCGTGTGTGTGTGTGTGTGTGTGTGTGTGTGTGTGTGTGTGTGTGTGTGTGTGTGTGTGTTTGCTTCTTTACCTAGAATGTTCCTATAAAAAAAACATTCCTAACAATTTAACAAACCACTGATGAAAAAAAATTGCAGCCCAGCAGTGAAAAGACATAACGAAACAGACATAACTAAAAAAAAACATAACAAAACAAAAATAACAAAAAACTATAAAAACGACTAAAAAAACTAACTAGAAAAACAACAACAAAATAGCAACACATCAGTACATACAAAACAACAACACACACACACGCACACAAAAAAAAATAATAATAATAATAATAAATAAATAAAATAAATAAATAAATAAATATATCACATAACTAAACTACTTATTAAATGCACCAGTAATAAAAAAATGCAACAACAAAATAACACTGTAGAAAAAAAAACATTAAAAACAAACAAAAGAAAATCGCAACACACCAATACCAAATCACAGAACACACTAAAAAAAAAAAAATAGTTAAAACACACATTAAATTGAGTAGCACAAAATCCCCCACTCATAAAAACACACACAAACACTTAATAAAGGGAATAGACTCACCTCCGTCTCGTCACCTCACCTGTCCTTACCTGTCCTCCTTTGGCATAACAGGTAAACACAGGTAATTGGAAGGGTGTGATAGATATTAATAGATTAGTGGAGGGGAGGAGAAAGAGGGGACAGAAGGGAGAAGGAAGTAGGGAGAAAAAGGGAGAAAATGGGAGAAAATGGAGGGGGAGGAGAAGGAAGGGAGAGAAGGGAGAAGAAGGAAGAAGGGAGAAGGGAGGAAGAAAATGGAGGAGGAGGAAGGGACAGAAGGGAGAAGAAGGAAGAAGAGAGGAAACGGGAGGGAGAAAATGGAGGAGGGAGAAGGAAGAAATGATAGAAGGGTGGAAGTGCAAGGGAGAATTGGAAGAAGGGAGGACTATGAAGGGACAGAAGGGAGAAGAAGGGAGAAGAGAGAAGGGAGAAGGGAGGAGAAAGATAGAAGATACAAGGCTGGAGGTGCGTGGGAGAATTGGGAGAAGGGAGGAGGATAAAGGAACAGAAGGGAGACGAAAGGAGAAGGGAGAAGGGAGAGAAGGGAGGAAAGGGAGAAGAAGTGTTGTTATGACATTATCTCTCCTCTCGACACCAAAACCTCACACCTCCTCCTCCTCTTCCTCCTCCTCCTCCTCTTCACCTGAATGGAGGGAGGGTAAGTTGGTAACGAGGTAAAAAAAAAAAAAAAAAAAGAATGTAGGTAGGAAAGGAGTGACAGGTAAGTAGAAATGGGAGGGTAGGTAGGTAGGTAGGAAGGGTAGGGGGAGTAAGTAGGAAGGTAGGAAGGTAAGTAGGTAGGGAAATGGAAGAGTAAGTAGGTAGAGGAGTGGGAAGGAAGGTCAAGTTACAATTTTCTTTCCCATATTTTCCCTACAGTATATTTTTTCCTTACCTATAATTGCACCTTACCTTTCAACTTACCCATAACCTCCATGCATAGGTAAGTGGGTCGGGAAGATAGGTAACTGTTTCCCTGTTCCATCTCTCCCTTCCTTCCTTCCTTCCCTGATTTCTTTCCTTCCTTTCTTCTCAAGTTTCTTTCCTTCCTTCCTTTCTTTTTCCTTGCTTCCATTCTTTTTTCTTTCCTTCCCTCATTTCTTTCCTTCTTCCCTCCCTTCCTTTCTTCCTCCCTTCCTCTCCTTCCCTCCTTCCTTCCTTCCTTCCTCCCTCGCTCCCTCCCTTACATTACCTTCCCTCTCCCATTACATCACACATGGAAGGTAAATATAAAAAAAAAATAACACAAACCAGGTAACCATTTCCCCATTTCCCTTCACGTTCCCTTTCATTCCTACCTGTTTTACCTAACCTTCCTTCCTTTTCTCTCCTTTCCCTTCTATTCCTTTCTTTTCAGTCCTTACCTAACCTTACCTAACCTTACCTTACCTTACCTGTGACACCACCCCTTACATCAAACACGAAAGGTAATTGGAAAAACACAAAAAACACCAACCCCATTACCCTTCACCCTTCACCTTTCCCCGTCATTCCTACCTGTCTTACCTAACCTATGATCACACCTGGCCGAGTCGTTACACCTCGCACGCCACGCCTTGACCAATCACGGCGCTCCCCCCCCGGTCACGTCTCCCCCAATCCCACGCCCCTTCTGTCACGGCTCCACCAGTCAGCGGGCCGGGGACGCACGCAAGCTTGGGTCAGGCCACGCTCATTGGCCAAAAAATAAGAGCGTAATAATAGAGATCAGCTATAATGATATGGTGGTGGTGTGGCCTGACCCGAGCTAGGAAAAGGAGGGAGAAAGGAAGACGGAGGAAGGGGGAGAAAGGGGAGAAGGAAGAAACAGGGAGAGAAAATGAGGGGGAGGAAGAATTAAGAGATGAAATGGGGAAGAGAAAGGAAGAATAATTGAGGAAGAAGGAAGTATAGGAAGAGACGAAACAAAGAAAAAAAGCTGAAAAAAAGGAAAGAGAAGGGGAGAGGAAGGGAGGAAGGGAGAGAAAAGGAAGGGAATGAGAAGAAGGACAAAGAGTAGATATGGAAGAGGGTAATAAAGGGGAGAATAAGAGAGGAACTGAGAGGAGGAATAAGGAAGGAAGAGAGGGAGAAGAAGAAAGAGAGAAGGGAGGAGGGGAAGAAAAATGAATAGGGAATGAAGAGAAGGAAGAAGGAAGAGATAGGGGAAGAGAGATAGGTAAAGATAGGGAAGGAGAAGAAGGGGAGAACATGAAGGAAGGGAGGGAGATAGGCAAGGAGGAGGAGGGAAGAGAGAGAAAGGGAAGAAGGAAGGAAGGAAAATTGAGAGAATGAGGGAGGGAGAAAAGTAGAGATATGGAATGTGGGAATGAAAAAAAATAGGAGAAGGAATTAGGAAGGAAGGAAGGAAGGGAGGGAGGGAGAAGGTAAGAAGGTGAAAGAAGGATAAAGGAAACGGGAGAGAGAATGAAGGGAAAGGAAGAAAAGTAGAAAAAAATAAGGAATAAGGAAAGAAAAGGGCAAATAAAAGGGAGAGGAAGAAAGAATCATAAGAAAGGGGAAAGGAGAGAGAGGGGATAAAGGAGGAGGAAGGGAAAGAAAGAGGATATAAGAGGAAGCAAAAAATGTAGAAAGAGAAAAATAAAGAAAGGAAGGAAAGAGTAAGAGAGGAAAAGAAAAAAAGGAACCAGAAGAGAAAGAAGAAAGGAGGTAAAAAAATAAAGAAGGAATAAGATAAGAAGAGAAAATGGATAAAAAAAGATATTACAAAGAGGGGAAAAGAGAAGAAACCACGGAAGGAAGAAGGGAAAGAAGAAGAAGAGGAGGGAGTGAAGGAGAGAGGGATAGAAGGGAGGGAATAGGGTAGAAGAAAGAGAAGGAATAAGGAAGATCTGAGGAGAGGGAGAAAAGGGTAAAAGGATGGAGGGAAGGAAGAAGGGAGAGAAAGAAGATGGAAGAAGGAAAGAAGAAAATGGGAGAGGGAAGAAAGGGGTTAGAAGAGAGAGAAGTAAAGGGAAGGAGAGAATGAAGAAGGGAAGGGAGAAGGAAGGGAGAGAAGAAGGATAGAGGGAAGGAGGGGAGAAGGGAAGGTGGAGGAAAGGTTCGTGTGTGATTATATAGGGAGGGAGGAAAATGAGGAATAGCGTGACTGTGAAGGAGGGAGGGAGGAAGGGAGGAAGGGAGAGGAAGGTGGTGGAGGAAGAAGAGAAAGGAGGGAAGAGGGAAGGAGAGACGGAGGAAAGGAGTGGAAGTAAATAGGAAGAGTAGAGAAGATATTCAAGGAAAGGAAAAAAATAAGGGAAAAAATAGAGTAGAGGAAATGAGGGAGAGAAAAATACAAAGGACTTAAAAAAGAGAAAAAGGAGGCGAGGAGAGAGAGAGAGTCAAATATTGATAAAAACAACAAATAGCGAGGAACTTCGAGGGCAAGACGCCGGAAGTGTTGTTCTCTTTATATAACTCAACGGTAAGACGTGACCCGGGACATGCAAAACAGTTCTGGTCCCCTAATTACAGGAAAGTTTGGAAAGTTTCGTTTAGTCGGCGCAACATCTGTGGTCATATGCCGGAGAGAGACAGGAGGGGGAAGGAATTATAGGAGAAGGGAAAGAGTTGGAAAGTTTCGTTTAGTCGGTGCAACATCTGTGGTCATATGCCGGAGAGAGACAGGAGGGGGAAGGAATTATAGGAGAAGGGAAAAAGTTGGAAAGTTTCGTTTAGTTGAAGCAACATCTGTGGTCATATGCCGGAGAGAGACAGGAGGGGGAAGGAATTATAGGAGAAGGAAAAAGTGGAAAAGTTTTTTTTTTAGTCGGCAACACATCTGTCATCATTAGACGGAGAGAGACAGGAGGGGGAAGGAATTATAGGAGAAGGGAACAGACCCCAGAAGACGGGACACAACCCCCGATTAATACCTGATACCCATTCCCTACTGGGTGGACAGGGGCGTAGGGTATCGGAAAAGCCGCCCAAATATGTCCACTCCGCCCGAGAATCGAACCTGGGCTCTATCGGTTGTGAGCCGAGTGTGCTAACCACTGCACCACGGAGCCCCCCTTAATTACAGGAAGGACACTGAGTTACTGGAGAGAGTTCAGCAACGTGCCACGGAAATCATTCTACCATTGAGCGCCCTGCTGTATGAAGAACGACCAGGCGACTCAACCTCTTTACACTCGAAATGAGACGCTTACGAGGAGATCGGACTCAGGTCTAAACTTAATGGTTGGTATTTTAAGACACCTTCCCTTCTCACATCAGCTATTTCTAGACGTCAAAGAGGGGGTCAGTCGGGTTCTAATGAGTGTTTCTTCAGGCTCATGTTACAGAAGAAGGGTCAAACTACCACCAGGGTCATACAACTACTCCTGGAAATGCCCACAACTCCTACGAAAGCCTTGTCAAATATGTGTTCTTGGTCAGGTTCATGTTACAGAAGAAGGGTCAAACTACCACCAGGGTCATACAACTACTCCTGGAAATGCCCACAACTCCTACGAAAGCCTTGTCAAATATGTGTTCTTGGTCAGGTTCATGTTACAGAAGAAGGGTCAAACTACCACCAGGGTCAAACAACTACTCCTGGAAATGCCCACAACTCCTACGAAAGCCTTGTCAAATATGTGTTCTTGGGCGCCGAAATGTCTTGAAAAACGACCCTATATACCTGATAAAGTTCTTTGAGCTTTAAACTAACCCAAGAACTAGAAATAACTGTCTACTGATTCAAGCGAGATGATGCAATACCTCTCTTTCGGCCACCTCTTTTGATTCTTTTTTGTAGGAGCAGCGAGTAGCGGGCTTTTTTTAATATCGTTTCCTTTTTTTGGTGTCCTTGAGCTGTCTCCTTTACTGTAAAAAAAAATATAAAAAAAACATTGGCAGGATATTTTTTTCTTAAACCGAGTCATTCGTCACTGCAACAACCTTCCCGCAGAAATAGTGAGTGCAGAAACCATCAAACCCTTTAAATATCGCATCGACTGCTACTTCATCGCAACAACAGGAATGAACCGAACGTATGTGGCGAGGTGATTTGGTCTGCTCTGCGGGAACCAAGTGTCTGTCAGGTAGATTAAATTACTTGGGCGGGCAACCTCGTAATGAACCAGCAAGCTTCCTGTAGCCCGTCTTGCTATGTTTATATGCTTCCTCCTCCTTTTTACTTCTTCTTCTTCTTCTTCTTCTTCTTCTTCTTCTTCTTCTTCTTCTTCTTCTCCTTCTTCTTCTTCTTCTTCTTCTTCTTCTCCTCTTCCTGCCTGCCTGCCTGCCGGGGTAAAGAGACAGCATTTTCCGGAGCATTTTAAAAACCGAAACTTACGCGCGAACTGACTTTTCTCTCCCTCACAACCTCCTCCCTCTCACCCCCCCCTTTACCTCCCTCCCCTCACCCCCTCTCACACCTCCCTCCCTCATTCCCTCTCACACCTTTCCTCCCTCCCTTCATGCCTTTCCTCCCCATCCCGTGGCTCATCCCCCCCCTCCCTCTGCCTCATCACCCCCTCCCTCCTCCCCTCCCTTTCCTCATGGTTTTTCTCCCCTTGCCTTCACGCCTTCCCTCCCCATCCCTTACCTTACCTCCTTTCTCTCCCTCACTTACCTCCATCCCCACAACTTCCCTCCACATCCTTGCTCTTCCTCACCCCTACCCCTCAGCACCCCCCTCCCCAGTTTCTTTTCTCTTCTGTAACTCCCCTTCCGACTCTTTCCCTCTCCCCTCTCCCTCAGTTTTATCTCTCTCACCCCCCTCTTCTTATCCACTTCTTCCTACTCTTTCTCTCCCTGCATGGAAAGATAAAGAAAGGAAAGAGGGAATAAATGAAAGCAGATGAGAAGGAAACGAGAAAAAATGGGAAGAGAGATCCTACGAAGGGAGAGGAAATAAGTGCTTGAAAATAATTATAGAAAGAGAATTACCTTTTTTTGGCCGGCTTCTCGGTATCACAGGTAAGGACGGGACCAGGTGAAGAGACGACGGCCAGGTAAGCACAGGTGACTCGAGCTTACCTGGAAAAAAAAAGAAAACACTTAAATTAAAAAAAAAAGAGAGAGAGAGAGAAAGAGAGAGCAGATGATTTGGGTGATGATATTAGTAAATTTTCCTCCATTTCTCCATCTCTCTTCTCTTCATAACTTTCTTCCTTACCTCCCTTTCCTCCATCTCTCCCTTTCCTTTTTCTCCAATCCTTTCTCTCCACACTTCCTAATATTTCTTTCCACCTCTTCAACTCTCCCCTTCCACCTATCTAAAGAATTTCCTCTCCTCTATTCCTCTACCTCTATAATCTTCTCCTCTACCCCATTCAACCATTTTCCTCCATTCATTCCTTTCTCTCCATCTTTATCCTCCTCCCTGTCTTTCTCTCCGTCCATTCCCTCCTTTCTTTCCCTCCCTTTCTTCCCTCTACTCCTTTATTCTCTCCTCCCTCTCTCCCTCTATTCTCTTCCCTTCACTTCTCCTTTTTGCATCTCCTATCTAACTGTTTTAATCATTTTCTCTAACCTTTCCCAGCATCACCTACTCCCCTCTTCTCTCTGCTCCCTCCTTCCCTCCTCCTCTTCATCTCCCCACCTCTCCATCTCTAAAACGTCCCTCATCCCTTTTTCCCCTTCACCCATTCTTCTCTTCCACATCTCTCCACCCTTTTACTCCTCTTTCAAATCATCTCTCCTCTTCCCTTTCTCTTCATCTTTCTACCACTCCACTTTTACGACTCCTTCCCTTAAACTTCTTACACTCCACCCCTCCCCTTCTTTCTTCCTCCTTCCCTCCACCTCTACTCTTACTCTTCTCTTACCTCTAACCCTCCACTTCTCCACCCCTCCTTCGCTCCAACCACTTCTTACTCCATCCCTCCTCCTCTGCGTCCTCCTCCCCTCTTGCACTCCATCTCTCCCCCCTCCACCTCCCCCTCCCTCCCAGTTAATAAAATCCTCAAAATCCAGCGTAAAAGGAGGTCTTTCAGCGGCGAGTCGGCGGGACTGTTTTTCTTTGGCGGCCCCCGAGGAGTGTGTGCCGAGCCGTGTGAGAGAGCCGAGTTTGTTTAACCCATTGAAAAATACGAATTAATCAGAGACCGGGCGGAGGAGGGGCGGAGGAGGGGCGCTGCGACGAGGAGGAGGAGGAGGAGGAGGAGGAGGAGGAGGAGGAGGACGTGGTGGTAGCGGTGGTGAAGGTTGTGCAGGAGAGAAGAGGGAGGGAGCGAGGGAGTGAGAGAGATGGAGAGAGAGGTAACAGGAGGAGGAGGAGAAGAAGAAGAAGGAAGAGGTGGAAGAGGAGAGGAGAGGAAGGGAGGGAGTGAGGTAAGTAAGAGGAAAGGGATGGAGGGAGAGAAGTAAAAAGAGGAGGAGGAGGACGAGGAGGAGGAGGAGGAGGTGTCAGGGTAAGGAGGAGAGCGTCACTGTGTCTTCCTTGGTCTCCACTGAAGGTTTAATCTATTCTGCGTTGTCCGGACCACAGACTTAAGGTGTCCGTCCGTCTTTGTGTGACCTTAACATGTCCAGCTCGCAGACACTTTCGGCTCTTACGACAACGATTTTCAAAGGCCACAGTGGAGATTAGTCGGGTTCTCAATGACTGTTCGTGTTGATGGTGTGCAGAGGCCTTGTCAAGCTATCAGGAGGCTCATGCAACTACCCGTGGAAACACTCAAACAACCTCTACGAAAGCCTAATCATTTGTGGGTGTGGAAGCCTCGAAGTGTTTGAAACCACAACGGAAATGAATCGGGTTCTCATAAGTGTTCTTCGTGTTCATGGTGCAGAGGTCTCGTCATGCTATCAGGAGGCTCATGCAACTACCCGTGGAAACACCCAAACAACCTCTACGAAAGCCTAATCATTTGTGGGTGTGGAAGCCTTGAAGTGTTTGAAAATATGGGGTTTGCATCTATTGTTTGACAGCCTGGGAGCGGTTTACTGGTTTGGTCTGCTCAGGATCGGTTAGGTTCAGTTAGGTTGAGTTAGGTTTAGTTAGGTTCGGTTTGCTTTGGTTTGAATACTGAAGAGTAGGAAAGCAACGTTTTGGAGCCATCTGATTAATGTAAAATCACTTAGGTTTAAGGACAGACCACCTAGTCTGGACCATGGGGTCTGTGTGGTCTGATTTTCTATGTAAGTCTGTCTGTCTGTCTGTCTGTCTTGTCTGTCTGTCTGTCTGTCTGTCTGTCTGTCTGTCTGTCTGTCTGTCTGTCTGTCTGTCTGTCTGTCTGTCTGTCTGTCTGTCTCTCTCTCTCTCTCTCTCTCTCTCTCTCTCTCTCTCTCTCTCTCTCTCTCTCTCTCTCTCTCTCTCTCTCTCTCTCTCTCTCTCTCTCTCTCTCTCTCTCTCTCACACACACACACACACACACACACACACACACACGTGGGCACACACATACACGTACAGGAAACAAACAAAAGAAGATCAAACATGAACAGAGAAAAAAAAATGTTTAATGAGAAAATATATCTGGTAAACTTTTTTTCTTTTTACCTTTTCTTAATTTAATATATAATGTTAAACCGTGAAAGTAAAAAAAATAACATTGGTAAAACTATCGTACTTAAAAGAAAAATAATCGTAGTAGTAGTAGTAGAAGAGAGAGAGAGAGAGAGAGAGAGAGAGAGAGAGAGAGAGAAAATCTAATCCACCCACACACTCTTATCTCTCTCACACGCACACGCACACACACACACACACACACACACACACACACACACACACATCTTAGGGAGCAGACAAGAGACGAAGGAGAAGGGAGAGGAAAGGGAGGGAAGGGAGAAGGAGAGAGGGAGAGAAAGATGAAAGGGAGGAAAATAAGGGGAGGAAGATAGGGGAGGAGCGAAGAGAGAGAGAGAGAGAGAGAGAGAGAGAGAGAGAGAGAGAGAGAGAGAAGGGGGGGAGTGATTGAAGTGAACAAGGCGTCACTTCATCTTAACCTCGACAGCTGATTGGCTCTCACGTCATATCCAACTCACCAACTTACGAACGAACGACAGTGATACACGCCCCCCTCCTCCTCCTCCTCCTCCTCCTCCTCCTCCTCCTCCTCCTCCTCCTCCTCCTCCTCCTCCTCCTCCTCTTGCATCTGCTTCTGTTTTGTTCTCTCTCTCTCTCTCTCTCTCTCTCTCTCTCTCTCTCTCTCTCTCTCTCTCTCTCTCTCTCTCTCTCTCTCTCTCTCTCTCCTCTCTCTCTCTCTCTCTCTCCTCCTCCTCCTCCTCCGTTATCTCTCTTTCCTCCTCCTTCATTTCCTCCCTTAAGTCTTCCTTCGTTATCTCCTCCTCCTCCTCCTCAGTCTAACTCTCCCTTCATTTTCTCTTCCCTCCTCCTCTTTCCCCTCCTCCTCCTCCTCCTCCATCTCGAGAAGTCTCTGCATCTAAGAAGATTTACTGGATGACGAAGACAAGTGATCTCCCGAAGGAGGAGGAGGAAGAGGAAGGGGAAGAGGAGGAACACAAAGTAACACAAAGGAAGAACAAACAACAGCAGACTTGATGGTCCTTACGCGGCTGTTTGTGACAAGCTACACTGACTATCTAATCAAAGGTGGAAGATGAAGGACAACAAAGGCGAAGACTCAAACAGTTAAACTTGCATTCTTTAGACAGGCGAAGGGTGCGTGGAGACATGATCGAGGTTTATAAATGGATGAAGGGCTTTAATAAGGGGGATATTCATAAGGTTTTGTTGGTAAGAGAACCGGGTAGGACACGAAGTAATGGGTTTAAACTGGATAAATTCAGATTCAACAAGGACACAGGCAAAAATTGATTTATTAACAGAGTGGTAGATGAGTGGAACAGGCTGAGCAGTCATGTGGTGAGTGCCAATACAATTGTCACATTCAAAAATAGATTAGATAAATTCATGGACAGTGATAATAGGTGGGGGTAGATTCACGGGAGCTTAGGTTCAAAGGAGCTGCCTTGTACAGACCTACCGGCCTCTTGCAGACTCCTACGTTCTTATGTTCTTATGTGGTTGGGCCCCCTTACGATAAACTCCCATGAAACAGACTGAACGAATAAAGGCGGCAATCAGTTCACTCAGTAAGCTAATATGACGAGCGATGCGGATTTTATGGGATACTTCGTTAAATCAGTTAATTAGTTAGTTTGACAGTCACACAGTTAAATAATGAGTTAATTAGCCAGTCATTCAAGGAGTTAACCGCCCAGTCATTAAGTCTGTCAGCCAGTTAGTCAATCGGTCAGTCTCCCACTTAGTGTGTAAATTAAGTTAACCGCCCAATTAATTAGCTAGTCAGTCAGTTAGCCGGGTAGTTAGTCAGCAACGAGGCAATTCATCCATCCTGTCTTTTGGTTAGTCAGGCAGCCGAGTAGTCAGTCAGTCAGTCAGTCAGTCAGTCAACAAGATAAACTGTTTCATCTTTACTTGGTCACAGTCGTTCAGTTTATAAGTTTGCCAGTCAGTAAATCAGTAATCTAGTTATTTGTTCGGTTACATGGTTAGTAATTCCACAGCCAGTCAGTTAATCAGTCAACAAATTAACTAATCAGACATGTGGTTAGTCTCCCATCCAGTCAGTAAATCAGTCAACCCCTCATTGAATCAGAAATATCCAAAGTTAAGTTCCCCAGCCAGTCAGTGAGTCAGTCAACCACTCATTTACTCAGAAATATCCTAAGTTAAGTTCCCCAGCCAGTCAGTGAGTCAGTCAACCTCTCATTTACTCAGAAATATCCTAAGTTAAGTTCCCCAGCCAGTCAGTGAGTCAGTCAACCTCTCATTTACTCAGAAATATCCTAAGTTAAGTTCCCCAGCCAGTCAGTAAATCAGTCAACAAGTAATGGGTGATACTTTACTTTTTTCCTCTCTTTTCCTTCCTTTGTTTTTTTATTATTCTTGGCGATCTCCTTTAATTTTCTCTTTAGTTTCTGCTTCTCATAGTCAGTCAGTCAGTCAGTCCGTCAGTAAGTTAGTTGAATCATCACTCAATAAAATGGTTAGTTTCTTAGTTAGTTAGTTAGCTCATCAGTCGGTTTCATGGTGTTCGTAAGGAAATCCATCGGTCACCTATTTGGAGTATCCGCGTTCACGAGACCCGGAAGGAAGGAAGGAAGCAGGGAAGACCAGCAGGGAGGGAGGGAGGCAGGCAGGCAGGCGGGAAGGGTTGGTTGGCCGGTTAGCGAAGGAGGCGTCGGTGGAGGAGGTAATTGTTTCAGTAACAACATAATGGCGCCGTAAACTCCCTCCCGAAGCCATAAAACGAAAGCCGCGCGTCTCCCACGTCCGGTTTTTATGGCGCGCAGCGGAAAGAGGCAAAAAGTACAACGTGGGACGCACAGGGACGAGGGAGGAGGAAGGCAAATAAATACCGACACTGAGGGCTTGAAAAGGGAGGGAGAGAGGGAGGGAGGGATTTGAAGTACAGGGAAGACTTTGGGGTGACTATATGGGTAAGTAGACATGTGAGTGATTGAGTGACGGATTGAGGGAGTGTGTGAATGAGTAAGTGATTTGAAGTACACTGAAGACTTGAGATTGAGTGAGGGAGTGAGGGAGGGAGTAAGAGTGTGTGTGAGTGATTTGTAAGTGGTGATCGATTTGCTATAGTAGTTTGTAGAGGCATGGAAGGGAAGGGAAGGGAAGGGAGGGAGGGAAGAGTAAGGAGTGAGAGGAAAAGAAAAAGAAAAGAAAAGAAAAGGAAAAGGAGGAAGAGAGAAGGAGATCAAATAAATATATATAGATTGAAGATAAGGAATTAGTAGCAACAATAACAGTGGGATCGAAGGAAGGAGAGAGAGGAGTGAAGAATGAGAAAAAGGAAAGGCAGAAAGTGACTGACTGACTGATTTACTGACTGACTGATTTGCTGACTGAATGATTTGCTGACTGACTGACTTGCTGACTGAATGATTGACTGACTGACTGAGCGACTGACTTACTGAGCGACTGACTTACTGACTGACTGACTTACTGACTGACTGAATTACTGATTGACTGACTTGCTGACTGACTTACTGACTGACTGATTGACTGAGTTCCTCCCTAATGCCCTTATTTATTTACCTCTATCTTTGTGTGAGAAAAAATAGCAGGTCTGTTGTGGAAGCAGAAAAAATATATATAATAGCGATGATGGTGATGATGATGATGATGATAATGATGATGATGATGATGATGATGATGATGATGAAGAAGAGCAGCAAGCATCACCACCACCACCACCACTATCACCACCATCACCACCACCACCACCAATGACCTTTCTGCTCACATCCATGATCACATTTGACCTTATCCTTGCTCTCTCTCTCTCTCTCTCTCTCTCTCTCTCAAAAAAGTGTAAATAAATAAATAAAACACAACAAAGATGAAAATAAATAGAAAGAAGAGAAGAACAAAGGAAAGAAGAGTTAATTAAAGGAGTTGAAAAGAAAGGAGAGATTGGAAAAGTAGAAAAAAACGGAAAATTACGAAAAAAAGATGATATGAAAAAGGAAAAGAAGATAGAAGAGAAATGAAGAAAACAACGAAGAGAAAAAGATAAGAGAGGGATGATGTGAAGATATAAAACAGCAGACGATAAAAAAAAAATGAGAAAAAAAGGAAAAGTTTAAAAAATATGAACAGAAAAATTAATAATGAAAAAAAAAATAGAAGCGAAGATAAAAGAAGGGAAGGGAAGAGGACATAGCAAACGAGAGAAGAAGAGAAAGTAAACGACAAAAATTAATGAAAGGAATAAAAAGAAAAAAGAAAGAAAAGACAAAAAAAAAGAAAAAATGAGAGGTAAAAAGAGGAGAAAAAATGACAAAAAGAAAAACAGAAGAAGAAAGGAAGGAGAAAAATGGTAAAAGACAGAACACAAGAGAAAAGGAGAAGAAAAGGAGTGAAGAAGAAAAATGAAGATGAAGAAAAGAGAAAAGAAGAGAAAAACACGAGAATATAAAAGAAGTCAAAATAAAATAAAATAAAAGATAATGAAGAGAAAAAGATGAAGGGGAAAATGGATAGAAAAAAGAGAAAAAAAACGAAGAGGAAGATAAAAAAAGGAAAGGAAAAAAAGAGAAAAAAAGAGAAATACAAGCAAATGAGAGAAGTGAAAAGGAACAGAAAAAAGATGAAAAGGGAGGGAAAAGGGATAACAAAGGAGAAGAGAAAAAGAGGAGAGAAAAAGGAAGGGAGAAACGAGAGATGAGGAAAAAAAGGAGAAGAGAAGAGCTCAAATAAGGTGACGAGAAATAAGGGAAAAGAAAGAGAAAAAAAAGATAATGAAAAAATGGAACAGAAAAGGAGAAGAGAAAAAAAGGAGAGGAGAAACAAGAGAAGAGAAAAATAAGAGGAAAAAAGAAAAGGTCAAATAAAGGTGACGAGAAATAAGGGAAGTGAAAAGAGAGAGAAAAAAAGAGAATGAAAAAAAGGTACAGAAAAAGAGAAGAGAAAAAAAGGAGAGAAACAAGAGAAGAGAAAAAGAAGAGGAGGAGAAAAGAGGTCATACGAGGTGAGCCTGACAGGTGAGAGCGCGCGGGATGGAAAGGTAAAAAAAAAAAAAAAAAAAAAGGCTGAACCCGCGGCACGTCATCTCAGGTGTGCGATTTATTCAGGTGGCAATTAGGGCGTCCATCACTCACCTGTGTGTTCGTGCGTGTGTGTGTGTGTGTGTGTGTGTGTCATGGGTGGGGGTGGGGCGGGTACGCGGGTGGGGGTCGGGGGAAATGGTGGTGTGTGTGTGTGTGTGTGTGTGTGTGTGTGTGTGTGTGTGGGTGTGGGGGCGCGTGGGTGTGTGTGTGTGTGTGTGTGTGTGTGTGTGTGTGTGTGTGTGTGTGTGTGTGTGTGTGTGTGTGTGTGTGTGTGTTTTAATGTTTCCCCCAATAATAGTAAACCTCAATAAAATGGAAATGGGAGGCAAAGTAAAGAACGATTAATGACAAAAAAAAAGCTAAACTAAGAAAAAAAGTGTACAAATCATAGACCAAAAAAGTGAAAATTAAAAAAAAAAAAATTATTAAATACTTTAGTTAGAAAAAAAAATAATAAGAACATGACTTCAATTATATATTTTACTTATCTATCTATCTATCTACCTACATATCTATCTCCTAACACACACACACACACACACACACACACACACACACACACACACACACACTCCATACACACACATACACATACTCCCCACCCCCCCACCCCACACACACACATACATACAAAACACTAATCTCACGTGACCTATTTTAATTTTCCTCTTTTATTTACTTTCTCTTTATGTATTCAATTATTTATCCCACCCTCAAAAGAGAGAGTTCCACCTTTTTTTCAGGCGGCAGTAATTTCGACCAATGAGCGCCCCGGATTCCGACACTGGGCTTCCTCTCGTCCAATCGGCAGCCAGGGATTGACGGCTGGAGTCCAGGTGTACGGATCAGCCAATCAGGGAAGCGAACAGGTGTGCGGCGTAACGTTCCTGCTTTGGATTTAAGTGACGGGCGATGTGCGATTTGTTTTTCTTTCTTTACTTTGTTTGGTTTGGTTTTGTTTTCCCTTGATTTTCCCGATCTTTTCCTTTGTTTACGATTGTCCCTGTTGTTGTTTTCCTTCATTTTTCCTTTTCTTAGTGTTGCTTGTTTTTGTTTTGTTTTTCTTTGTTTGGATTTTGTTTTTCTGATTTTCCCGTTCTTTTTCTTTCCTTTGTTTACTGTCTGTTGTTTTCCTTCCTTTCTCCTTTCTTTCTTTTCTTCGTTTCTCTTCTCTCCATTCTCGTCTTCCTTGATTCTCGCCTTCTTTTCCTTTGTTAATTATTGGCTTTATTATTTGACTTCATTTCTCCTTTCTTTCTTTTCTTCTTTCTTTTCTTTCGTTTCTTCTCTTCCTTCTCATTCTCCGTCTTTCTTTTCTTGTTTTGAGTGATTTCTTTTTTGTCAGTTTCTTTCCTTTTTTCTCATTCTTTTCGCTCACCTTTCTTTTTTTCCTTTCTTCTCTTCTTCTTTTCGTTTTTTCTGCTTTCCTTTCTTCTGTTTTGGCATGTTTTTCCTTTCCTTTTTTTTCTCTTCCTTTCCTTCGTTTTCCCTGACTGATTTTCTTTCACCTTATCCTTCGTGTATTTTCTTCTTTTTTCTTACTTTCCATTTTTCCTTTCGTCTGTCAATGCATGTGTTTTTTTCCTTGTTCTCTCTTCCTATGCTTTCTTTCTTTTCCTTGATCATTTACTTTCTTGTTTCTCTTTTCCTCTCTGTTTTCTCTTTGTTTTGATTTTTCCTCTGTCCTGTCCTGTCTTACTTTGAATCTGTTATTTTCCTTCCTCCTCCTCCTTCTCCTCCTCCTCCTCCTTCTCTTCTACAATGATTTCCTCTTCCTCCTCTTCCTTCTCTTCGTCCTCCAGCATACCACTAAAATTACCATCCACTCTACCACTCTCTATTCCACTAACAGCTTCTCCACTATGGATCAACAAGTCTCCTGGTATCTGTTATTCCTATGTGTTCCTCCTCCTCCTCCTCCTCCTCCTCCTGTACCATCAATTCCCCTTCCTCTTCCTTCCTTCTATCCCTATTCCATCTTACTGTCACAACCACCACCTCCTCCTCCTCCTCCTACTACTACTACTACTACTACTACTACCATTCCTCCTCCTCCTATACTTTCTCCTCTGTCCTCTTCTAATACAAGTTCGCCTTCCTCGTCTATTCCTCCTTCTCTATCACCCCACAATCACCACCTCCCTCTCCTCCTCATCCTCATCCTTATCCTCCTAATCAAACTCCAGCTAATCCTCTTCTTCCTTATACCTCTCCTCTACAACCTTAACATCACTACCATCACCTCCTCCTCCTCCTCTTCTTCCTCCACCTCCTCCTGCTCCTGCTCCGGGGGTCCGCGGCTCAATTAGGGTCATTAGAGCAATTTGCATGTGAGAACAGTGACGGCGGGCAAGCTCAGCGCGGCCATCACAGCCAGGCATATCCCCGCGACGGCTGGTGGGGCGGCGCAGGGGGAGTAGGCTAGGTGGGGGGTAGGGAGGAGGGGGAAAGGGTTGTTTGGTAATGGGGGGTTGGGTGTTGTGTTGTGTGGTGTTTGTGTGGTTGGGGGGTTTTGTTTGGTGTTGCGTGTGTTGGGGGGTGAGGTATTGTGAGTGGTGTAGAGGTGTTGAATGGTGTGGGTGGGTGTGTTCAGGTGTTGTGTTCAGTGGTGTTGTGCTGGTGTTATGTGAAGTGGTAGTGGTGTTGGGTTGCTTGGTGTGTGACGAGGTGGTGTTGTATGGGGTTTTGGTGGTGTTGAAGTGGTGTTGTGTGGAGAAGTGGTAGTGGTGTTGGGATGAATGGTGTGTGACGAGGTGGTGTTGTATGGGGTTTTGGTGGTGTTGTATGGGGTGTTCATGGTGTTGTCTGGGGTTTTGATGGTGTTGAAGTGGTGTTGTGCTGGTGTTGTGTGTGGTTGTGATGGTGTTGATGTAGTGTTGTGCTGGTGTTGTGTGTGGTTGTGATGGTGTTGAAGTGGTGTTATGTGTGGTTTCGATGGTGTTGAAATGGTGTTGTGCCGGTGTTGTGTTGCTCTGGGATGGTGTTGACGTGGTGTTGTGCCGGTGTTGTGTTGCTCTGGGATGGTGTTGACGTGGTGTTGTGCTGGTGTTGTGTGTGGTTGTGATGGTGTTGATGTAGTGTTGTGCTGGTGTTGTGTGTGGTTGTGATGGTGTTGAAGTGGTGTTGTGCCGGTGTTGTGTTGCTCTGAAATGGTGTTGACTGGCATTGAAGATTGGTATACTGTGCTTTTAAGTCTGCTTCAATCCTCTCCTCCTCCTCACACTTTTCCTCTTTCCTCTTCTTCTCCTCTCTTCCCTCCTTCTCTACTTCAGCCTCCTCCTCTTAATGTTTTATCTATCGAAACTTCCTCTCTACTTATACATTTTTTATCTATCTGTCTATCTACGTTTCTGTCTATCTGTCCCTCCATCAATCTTTTAATAATATAACTGATGGAGCAAAGGAAATTAAAAAAGGCATATAGAGGTTTAAATAAAAGTCGGTATGAAGTTAATAGAGAGACTAAAGGATCAAGCAGAGGGCACGAGTGGTATGTGAAGTTAGTTAAGGAGTAATAAATAAACAGGAAAAAAAAGGAGGAAGGAAAATAAAATAAAAACATAACACGAGAGAAGATAAATACGAAAGTAGAAGAAAATAAAATAAAAAGATGAATAAGAAAAGGAAAGTGAAAGTAAATAAGAAAAAACAGAAAGATAAAGGTGAACAAAAAGACTTGAGAGGGAAAGTTAAAGAATAAGGAAATACAACCATAAGAAGAACACAATAACACAACCTAATCTATCGTATTGACGCTCACATTACTACCAGACCTATTCCACTCACCCACCACCAGTACTAAACCCATTCTCGCCCTGTATCTTTGCTGTATCTTAATCTATCTAACTTAAACCCATTACTACGTGTCCTACCTGGCTCTCTTACAACTGAAACCCTATTACAATCCCTCTTATTAAAGGTTTTCATGAATTACTTGAACTTAAACGAAAATTAGAGGAGAAAAGGAGGAGGAGGAGGAGAAGGAGAGGAAGGTGGATAAGGAGGAGGAGGAGGTGGAGGAGGAGAGAGGGGGGAGGAGGTAGAGGAGGAAGAGGAAGGGGATGAGAAGGTGACAGGTACAGAATCTCACACACACGTCCATCACAGTCCAAGAAGTTCGAGCTAAGATTACACACACACACACACACACACACACACACACACACACACACACACACACACACACACACACTCGAGTTCGCTCAAGATGTGACATTCAGAGGACCGTCATCTTGTTCCGTGTGTGTGTGTGTGTGTGTGTGTGTGTGTGTGTGTGTGTGTGTGTGTGTGTGTGTGTGTGTGTGTGTGTGTGTGTGTTGAACAGACAGACAGACAAACAAATGGACAAAATGAGAGAAACAACATCGCATACTCAAACACACACACACACACACACACACACACACACACACACACACACACACACACACACACAATCCCTCCGCCACAGACAGACTCATCGGCATATCACATTTACCGGCGGACGATATTCTATTTTTTTTTTTTTTGTACTTTTTTTCCGATTAACGCTGGAAATTTTACCCGCACAGAAAAATAGCAACTGCCAGCGACTGAAAATCTACACCGGCCATTAATTTAATTCTCAAATGGGGTGGATTTTATAATATCGAGCTCGGATTACATACAAAGGATTACAGAATATTATGGGAAAAGCGGTGCGGTGGTGGTGGCGGTGGCGGTGGTGGTGGTGGTGGTGGTGTGGTAGTTTTATCGTTGTGGTTAGTGTGATTAAGGATGATGTGATGGTTTTGTTAATTTAGGTGTGGTTAGTGGGAAATGTAGTGGTGGTATTAGTGGTGGTGGTGGTGGTGGTAGTAGTAGTAGTAGTAGTAGTGGTGGTAGTAGTAGTAGTAGTAGTAGTAGTAGTAGTAGTAGTAGTAGTAGTAGTAGTAGTAGTAGTAGTAGTAGTAATAATAATAATAATAATAATAATAATAATAATAATAATAATAATAATAATAATAATAATAATAATAATAATAATAATAATAGTAATAATAACCACAACAACAACCACAACTACAACCACAACAACAACAACTAAGACAACAAAAACAAGTTAAAACAACATCACCACTGCTACCACCACCACCACCACCACAACCACCACAACCACCATCACTAGAGGTCATGGTTGAGGGTGACGCTTTAGCTGCACCACAACCAAGCCCTCCAGACCATTACCACGCCACTAATTCCACTCCATTAAAACTGCTTCCACACGCACATAACCAACCACACAAAAAATTCACAACAACAAAACAAAATAAAAAAAATAATAACCAGAACTCGTAACACATAAAAAATTACCTAAATGAATTGACAGACTCACGCGTTCATTATGATGCCGCCAATAAAAAATAAAAAAACACAAACCAACACACAGACACACACACACAATAAAAAATCAACACTCATAAAATCGCCTGACTGCTGTTCGGTGATTTACGAGGGAATGAATATATTGAAGTGTAGTGATGAATGATGATGCGGGTGATGAATGGGACGAATAAATTACTGCAGTGTGTTTAGAGGGGGGGGAGGGGGGGAGGGAAGGGGAGAGGGGGAGCGGAGGGAAGAGGGGGAGGAGGGAAGAGTGTGAGGGGAGGGGAGAGTGGGAGGCGGGAAGGGTGTCAGGGGAGGGGAGAGGGGAAGGAGGGAAGGGGGTTAAGGGAGGGGAGAGGGGGAGGAGGGAAGGGTGTGAGGGGAGGGAAGAGGGGGAGGAGAGGGTAGGGGAGGGGAGAGGGAGAAGAGGGGGAAGGGGGTAGGATGAAGTCTGTGTGTGTGTGTGTGTGTGTGTGCGTGAGCGAGAGAGAGAGAGAGAGAGAGAGAGAGAGAGAGTTGCTAATAATTAGGGGACAGGAGAGAAAATGGCTTGGAGGAATGGAGGAAAAGGGAGAGGGAGGGAAGAAGGGAGAGACAAGAGAGGGAGGGAGGGAGAGAAGGGGGAAGGGAGGGGAGGGGGGGGGAGGGGGAGGAGGTGTCCCGATGGTAAATACCCGACTGTCAACACGGGTCTCTGTTTCTCTCCCTCCTCCTCCTCCTCCTCTTACTCCTCCTCCTCCTCCTCTTCCTCCTCCTTACATCTACATCTGCTTCTATTCTGAGTCCCTCCTTCAGAAGCTCTTTTTTTTTATTTACTTCTTTATTCTTTATCGTTCTCAAGTTTCTTCCTTCCTTCCTTCCTTCCTTCCTTCCTTCCTTCTTTACTTTCTTCATCTTAAGTCACTCATTTTCTTTATCTTTTTAACTGATTTCTTTTTCCTTCATTATCTTGGTTTCGCATTTTCTCAACCTTCTTTTATTATTATTGTTGCTTTTTCTTCCTTTTTTCAATCCTTCATAGTTTGGTTTCTTCTTTTTCTTCCTTTTTGTTTCTTATATTCCTTACATTTTCTTCCCTTCCTTTCTTTCTTCCTCATCTTAGTCGCCCATTTTCTTAACCTTCTCTCATTATTGTTCCTCCTTTTCTTCTTTTTTTATCATCTTAAGCTTCTCTTCCATCATCTTTCTCAAATTCATTACGTTTTCCTCCTTTCCTTTCTTTCTTCCCTTATCTTATCTTCTTCCTCCTTTTCTTCTTTCTTTATCATCTTAAGCTTCTCTTCCATCATCTTTCTCAAATTCATTACATTTTCCTCCCTTCCTTTCTTTCTTCCCTCATCTTAGTCGCCCATTTTCTTAACCTTCTCTCATTCTTCTTCCTTCTTTTCTTCTTTCTTTATCATCTTCTTTAGCTTCTCCTTTTCCTCCTTAAATTCCTTCCTTTTTCCTCCCTTCCTTTCTTTCTTCCTCATCTTAGTCGCCCTTTCTCTTAACCTTCTCTCATTCTTCTTCCTTCTTTTCTTCTTTCTTTATCGTCTTCTTTAGCTTCTCTTCCTTCATCTTCCTCAAATTCATTACTTTTTCCTTCCTTCCTTCCTTCCCTCATCTTATTCTCTCATTCTCGTTACTTCTCTTCCTCTTTTTTTATCATCTTTTATTCTCTCCCTTTTTCTACCTCCTTACCTGAGTCATCCTCCCCTACCATCCTTTACCTTCCTCGTCTCTTTCTTATCCCTCTTTTATCTACCTTGCCTGTTCCCCTCTTTCCATTATCCTTCTTCTCCTTCCCTTCTCCTCACCTGTATTTTATCCAGTTTATGTTTCTTCCCTCCATTCTTCCTCTTTTCTCCCTTCATTCATTCCATTCTTCTCTCAACTTTCTTCCTCCTTCCTTCCGTCTTTCTTCCTTCCTTCCTTCCTTCCTCTCTCCATCTTAATATATAATCCTCTTTTACCTCCACCGGCTCATATTTTTTTTTAACTCTCCATATCTCCCTTCCTCTCCCTCCCTCCCTCCCTCACACCTGCAGCCTCGTTACCTTTACCTGGCCTCTAATTACCGGAGTGACGCCTCGTACTCACCTGTCCAACCTGATGACATACATAAGGGATGGGTATAGGTACCGAGATTAGATGGGGGGAGAGGGGGGAGGAGAGGGGGAGGATGGGGATAGTGGTGGTGGTAGTAGTAGTAGTAGTAGTAGTAGTAGTAGTAGTAGTAGTAGTAGAAGGAGGACGAGAAGAAGAAGGAAAAGGAGGAAAAAAAGATGAGAAAGTAAAAAGAAATAAAAAAGAAGGAGAAGTAGGAAGAGGAGGAGGAGAAGGAGAAAAAGAAAGAGATACATAAAGAGAAGGAAGAGGAGGAAGAGAAGAAGTACCACCACCATCACCACCACCACCACCACCACCACCATCACAACCACCACCACCACCACGTAAAATAACAAAGCCCCCCCAAAAAAGAAAATCAAAATACTGTGGTCACGTGACAACAATTTAGTTAATTAAAAAAAGAAGATGGAAGGAGGAGGAGGAGGAGGAGGGGGTGAGGAGGAAAGGAGGGTAAGGGGAGCAATGAAAACACACTCTTAATACCTCCTCCCCTTTACCCTTTCCTCCCCTTTCCTCCCCTTTCCTCCCCTCTCTTCCCCTCTCCCCTCCCTCTTAGAATATAGCCTGAAGTTAAATCAAATTCTCCCTCTCTCCCTTTCTTACCTCCCTTAAGTTTACCCAACACCCTTACCTCTCTCCCCCTTCAATCATCCTCCCCCCCTTCACCCCCCCACCCTTTTTTACCTCCCATTCTCCCTCTCCTTTAATTCCCAAAGACTTCTAAACATAACACCCTTTTCACCCTTTTCTATCACCCTTTGCGTTGTACTCTAATCGTGTCCCCCTTTTTCTTATCCTCAAGTGTTCACCCTTTTGCACCCTTTTTCTCTCGCTCTTACTACTTCACCCTTTTCCCTCACCCTTGACTCCACCCTTTTTGCCCGCTCCCTTAACTCTGCACCCTTTTCTCTGTAACCCTAAACCTTTTACTCTTTTTCTTTCACCCTAAAATCTTCACCCTTTTTTTCATACTCACCCTTCACCAATCACCCTTTTTTTCTTTCCCTATAAAACCATCACCCTTTTCTCCTCCCTATAAAACAGTCACCCTTTTTCCTTCTCATCTCCTCACCTTTTTCACCCCTCACCCTTCACCCACACTTCACAACCCTCCTCCTTCTCCTCCTCCTCCTCCTCCTCCTCGACCCCCTTCACCCCTCTCTTCCAAGTTCCAATCACCCTACCGCCCTCCCCCCCCCCCCCCACTCCTCCTTCCTCACCCTCTAAAGATCAACAAAGCAACTCTGCAGAACATGATCCAATCGGCCTTAAGGAAAATATGAATAGGACTAATGGAAAATGAGATGCTGGTAAATGTTATGGAGCGGAGGAGGAGGAGAAGGAGGAGAAAGAAGAAGAACAAGAAGAACAAGAAGAACAAGAACATGAAAAAGAACAAGAAGATGAAAAAGAACAAGAAGATGAAAAAGATGAAAAAGAAGAGGAAGAAGAGCAGAAAGAATCAAATAACCTCCAGAGAGAGAGAGAGAGAGAGAGAGAGAGAGAGAGAGAGACAAAGGACAGGTAAAATAAAGAAAGACTTAATTAATCTCTCGACAAACACGAGACGAAGAAAAAACCACACGAGGACAATTAACCCTTTTCTTGTGTGGGGAACGGACAGCAGAACGGACGCACGGACACACGGACACACGGACGAACGGACAAGCCAATATACGGACGAACGGACGGAAGGATGAACGGATAAGCCAAATAACGAACAAACGGAGGAACGGATAAGCCAATGAACGGACGAACGGACACACGGATGAACGGACAAGCTAATAAACGGACGAACGGACTAACGGATGGCTGCACACACGGACGAACGGACATACAGCCTCAACGGACGAACGGACAAACGGACAAGCGTTTAAACAGAAGAACCAATTAAGCACAAAATAGAAGACTGAATTGACGGACCAACGGACACGGACGAATGGACGAACAAGCCAATAAACGGATGAAAAGGTAAAAGACGGACCAGGCAACGGACAGGACAGAAGACAGAATTCACGGACAGATACACGAAGGGAAGAACAGACGAACGGACGAGCCGATAAACAGACCAAACAGAAGGGCCAATTAACGGACAGAAAGGAGGACGGACAAAGAGACGAGGAGAGCAACAGAAAACAGAAAGGCGTAAAAAAGGACAGAAAGACAGACACACTTACGACCAGAATCACGGACAAAGTAAGAAGCGGACGGAGAGAATGACGAACTGACGGACAAAGAAAGGATCGGATAAACAAGAATAAGGAAAAATGAAGAAGGAAACGTACAAGAATTAAGGAAGGGAAAAGAATGGGGAAAAGAAGAAGGGAAGAATAGAGGCAAAGAATGGGTGAAAGGGGAAACGAAGGAGGAGGAAGATAAGAGAGAAAGAGGAACAGATGATAAAACGGATGGAATGACATAAAAAGGACAAAACGGACAGAAAAAACGGACAGAAGAAAGGAGGAAAGGACAGGGTAGAAAAATGGAGACGGAAAAGAAAGAAAAGATAACCATAATATGACCTGGATCTCTCTCTCTCTCTCTCTCTCTCTCTCTCTCTCTCTCTCTCTCTCTCTCTCTCTCTCTCTCTCGGGGGTCGGGGGGGGGTAAACTATGATATTTTCACGGTCTTTTGAGAAGCGATCAGAAGCGATTACAGAGGCGGATTACTTTCCACGAATTACAAATGTACGTTTGAAATTATACACGGAAAGAAAGAAAAAATAGAGAGATAAAGGTTAAGGGAGAGGGGGAGGGGAAGGGGGGGAAAGTGGGAGGGGGGAAAGGAGAGAGGGAGGGAAGGGTCACCTGTCTCTCTCTTTCCTTTGTGGTTAATTTAGAAGGAAAGTGAAAAAAAAAAGTAAAAAAATGAATGAGGATCCGAGGCGAGTGAAAAGATGATGATGATGATGATGATGATGATGATGATGATGATGATGATGATGATGATGATGATGATGATGATAATGATGATGATGATGATGAATGTTAGATGTGGTGGTGGTGGTGGTGAGTCTGTGGTGTGTGTGTGTGCGTGTGTTTGTGATTGCCTGTGTCTGTGTGTGTCTGTGTGTCTGTTTTAAGCTTTGCGTGTGATGTGTCTGTTTGTTTGTCTGTCTGTTTGTATGTATCTATGTGTCTGCCTCTCTTCCTGTCTGCCTGTATATGTCTGTCTGTCTTTCTGTCTGTTTGTCTGTTTGTATGTATCTATGTGTTTACCTGTCTTCCTGTCTGCCTGTATATGTGGGTCTGTCTTCCTGTCTGCCTGTATATGTCTGTCTGTCTTTCTGTTTGTCTGTCTGTCTGTCTGTCTGTCTGTGTATGTATGTGTCTGCCTGTCTTCCTGTCTACCTGTATATGTCTGTCTGTCTGTCTGTCTGTGTTGCTCAGTTCAATACCTTAAGTTTACCAGTAACAGAATTCAAGTCAGTAAAGTTTCCAAGCTCCCTCTTCCTCCTCCTCTCCTTCCTCTCCCCTCTCTCCTCTCCTCTCCCCTCCTTCCTCTCCCTCTCTCCTCTCCTCTCCCCTCCTTCCTCCCTCCCCCATTCGCCTTTCCTACGGCCTTTCTTTCATTCCAATTCGTTTCTAATATTTATTCTTGCGTTTCTTGGTTTTTATTCCCTGCCTGTTGTTCTGACCCTCGCCTCGCCCCTTAAAGCCTTGGCCCTCAGTGTCCCGCCCCGCAGCCCCAATTGTTAGCTAATATTTTTACTCCTGGCCGAAGAATTAATCCTTCAACTGTTCCTTTTCCTCCTTCCCTCCATCCCTCGGTACCTACTTCCTCCCTCTCTCTCCCTCTCTCTCTCCCTTCCTCCATACACACACACACACACACACACACACACACACATACACTCCTTCAATCTAAGAGAGAAAAAAATCCTACCTGCCTCTCCCTCTCCCTCTCTCCCTTCCTCCGTCGGTTTCTCTCGCCCTCCTCCTCCTCCTCCTCCTCCTCCTCCTCCAATCAAAACAGCGTCCACCACTAACCCGGTTTCTCTCCCTTCTCTCCATGCTCTTTCTCTCCACTCTAAGAAATGGAGGAAAAGTACGAGAACAATGCTATTTCCCTACAAGTTCTCTCTCTCTCTCTCTCTCTCTCTCTCTCTCTCTCTCTCTCTCTCTCTCTCTCTCTCTCTCTCTCTCTCTTTATTTTCTGCCCATTCCCTTCTTCCCCCAAATTTATCTTCTCTTTTTCTCTAACTCTCTTCTCTTTCTACTCTCTACGATGCATTTTTCCTTCTTCTATCCGACTTTATTTTATGTTACCTTCATTTTCCTTTTTTTTTTTTTCCTTTGCAGTCTCTTCCTCCTCCTCCTCCTCCTCCTCCATATTGTAACCTTGATCTCCCATACACCTTACACACCCTATCTCTACTCTCCCTTCAAGCTCCCTTCCTTCCTTCACCCCTCTACATCACCCTTCACCCCTTCAAGTCCTTCCTCTCCCTTCAATCTCCCTTCCTCCCTTCACCCCTCAACATCACCCTTCACCCCTTCCAGTCCTTTCTCTCCCTTCAATCTCCCTTCCTTCCTACACCCCTCTACATCACCGTTCACCCCTTCAAGTCCTTCCTCTCCCTTCAATCTCCCTTCCTTCCTTCACCCCTTCCAGTCCTTCCTCTCCCTTCATCTCCCTTCCTCCCTTCACCCCTCGACATCACAACCCCTTCCAGTCCTTCCTCTCCCTTTTCACCAGCTCATGTCACCCTATCAATCTCTCAATCACCCCTCTTCTCACCCCCTTTTCACCCCCTTCACATTAGCCATCACTTTCCATATCCACCCCTCGTCATTGCGTCACTCTCCACTCCCCATGTCAACTCCCCAATACCCTCTACGTCACCCCTTTCTCCCCCTCTTCACGTCACCCCTTTTTTCTACCGTCACCATTTCGTTTTTGATTTTATGTCATTTTTTTTTTCCAGACTTGCTTATTTAGTCTCGGTGTTTTTTTCTTTCTTTATTCTCTGTCTTAAATGCTAGTGACTTGTTTTCCAGGTTCTTGATTTCACACGTTTGTTTATTGTCTTTGAAGTGATTGTTTTTTTCTTCCTTGGTGATTCTCGTATGTTATTTTTTTTTATCAAGTTCTACCTCAACCACACTTAACGTTTCTCCTTCTCCATATCTTTCCTCTATTTTCTCTTTTTTTTATGCTTTCTCTTTCCTTTCTCGTCATTCCAGATTCATGATATCACACGTTTGTTTATTGTCTTTGAAGTCATTGTTTTTTTCTTCCTTGGTGATTATCGTATGTTATTTTTTTATCAAGTTCTACCTCAACCAAACTTAACGTTCCTCATTTTCCATGCTTTTCCTCTATTTTCTCTTTTCTTATGCTTTCTCTTTCCTTTCTCGTCATTCCAGATTCTTGATATCACCCGTTTGTTTATTATCTTTGAAGTGATTGTTTTTTTCTTCCTTGGTGATTATCGTATGTTATTCTTTTTATCAAGTTCTACCTCAACCAAACTTAACGTTCCTCATTTTCCATATTTTTCCTCTATTTTCTCTTTTCTTATGCTTTCTCCTTCCTTTCTCGTCATTCTGCCCATTCCCTTCTTCCCCCAGCTGTATCTTTTCCTCTATTTCTCTTCCTCTTCCCTTCCTTTTCTTTCTACTCTCTACGATGCGTTCTACATACTTTTATCAAACTTAATTTCATGTTACTTTCATTTCCTATTGGTTTGTTTTTTTCTCTCTTGCCGTCTCCTCCTCCTCGGCCTCCTCCTCCTTCCCCTCCTCCTCCTCCTCCTCCTTCTCCTCATCCTCATCCTCTCTCCAAACATCCTTCGGCAATTTAAACCAACCAGAACGCACACTGTACTTAATTCACACACACACACACACACACACACACACACACACACACACACACACACACACACACGCGGACAAACACCTTTATGGGGAGAGATTTTTCCCTTTCCCTTTTTTCTTTCCCTCTTTTTTCTCGTCTTTCTTTCTTCCTTTTGTCGTTGTCTCTTCGCGGTATTTTTCATTTTCTTCTTTTTTTTTTTTTCTTCGCAGACAAGCGTGGCGAGGACAATGGCGTCTCGTGTGGGACCATTAGTCAACGCGCACACGCACACGCACACACAGACACAAACACACACATAAACACACACACATATATTAATCTATGTATAAGACAAGGCCACACACACACACACACACACACACACACACACACACACACACACACACACACATACTTGTACACTATCCATACTTTTTTTTCCTTCCGTCCCATCCACATCTCCACCACCACCACCACCACTGCCACCGCCGCCGCCGCCACCATCACGCGTCCAGAGGGAGGCGACAAGCTTTGGCAATACTCGGGTTATGTATTGATTGATTTTACGCACCGAGGCGCTGCATAAGTCATGGAGAAATGCTCGCCTCCAAATATTCGTTCATGCTTTCTTTTTTGTCCCTGTGTGTGTGTGTGTGTGTGTGTGTGTGTGTGTGTGTGTGTGTGTGTGTGTGTGTTTTGTCTCCTAAATCATAACTACCACCACGCCAGACCAAAGAGTCGTGTGTGTGTGTGTGTGTGTGTGTTTTGTCTCCTAAATCATAACTACCACCAAGCCAGACCAAAGAGTCGTGTGTGTGTGTGTGTGTGTGTGTGTGTGTGTGTGTGTGTGAGTTCATATTATTGTAGATACATAGTTATCTTTCTTTTGTAAAAGGGAAAAAATACATTGCTTTATTTATTATTGTTTCCTTTTTTTGTGCCCTCGAGCTGTCTCCTTTGTTGTAAAAAAAAAAAAGATGTACCCACAGTTTGACTATTTGTCATTCTGATATTTTGTTGAAAGTTTATATTACTGTAGATACAACGTTGTCTTCGTTGTGCGGATATAAATAAAAGTGTATATTATGTTTGAATGGGACTTGGTCGTGCGCATATGTAGCCGCGTATTATTTTGCATCAAAGGAGACAACCCAAGGACAAAAAAAATAGAGACGAAGAAGCACACTGGTTCTTTCGGTTCTCATTATTGGAGCAACAACAGAAGTCGGTGCAACAGAACTTTACATAAGAACATAAGAACGTAAGGAGTCTGAAAGAGGCCGGTTGGTCTATACAAGGCAGCTCCTGTAATCCTAACCCCACCTTACCTCCCTATCCATGACTTTATCCAACCTCTTCGTGAATGTATCTTTGGTACTGGCACCCACAATATGGCTACCAAGCCTGTTCCATTGTGAAAATACACGCTAATTCACCCTTTTAATGAACACACACTCTCTATTTAGCATTACTGTCATTTTCATCACCTTGCATAAATAAATTAGTTCACTATTGGACATATTTTTTCCAACGCTCGCCGCCTCTGTCCTTTTTTTTTTTTTTTTCTCTAATACTTCGCTTTTCGTTCACGACGGTGCCTGATATTCTGCCCGACCCCGTTAGAGGCGTAGACAAGTATGTTTTTTTTTATAGTAGCGCCATTCTTCCTTTCCTCAAGCTGCCCCAAGGAGCTCCATTTGATCCCCTTTGTAGAGTTTTGCTAAAGTTCGTGTTGATAAGTGGTCTTGAGTACAGCATAGTGGTAGTCTTTGGCCACTTCGTGATGACTAAAAATTGTCAGCTTGTACAGGCGGGCGGGACTTGAACCCTAGTCTTCCAGGACGCCGCGCCCGCACGCTAACCACTCAGCCACCACCTCGCCATGCTGCTAATTAATGTCAGAGTATTCCGCCCTGCCCAGGCAACGATTCTATCTACCGCGGACACCAAGGACTGAAAGAGAATTATTGTACTTTCCCTTACAATTCCCTCGACCGTTGATGGGTCCGGCAGCAGAAGGGGGCGGGATTCCTCTGCACTCTTTCGTTATGCATCTCAGAAATAGTAGGACGGACTCAATTTTATCTCACCCTTTCATAACGTCAAGACTCGATACCCTCAGGAGACCTCGGAATGCTTTTATTTATTTTCCTTCTTCACGCGACGCCTTGGAAACTCTCCCGCGCGCAGGAATCTGAGTAACAAAAAGTGTATCTGTCGCGACGCTGGAGTGGCTCCCGGCGAGGCTGTCTGGCTGTCTGTCTGTCTGTCTGTCACACGGCGCGCCTTGAACTTATTCTTCGTCGGCCTCTCTAGTGGAAATAGTGAACTGAAATAGAAGTAACGTCAGTGGACAAAAACCTTTACTAAACCTTTGCACGAGAATATTAACACAACCAAAACATAAACATGGGGGCCATATCGTCTCCGCCGGGGCAGGGACTCGAACTCTGGACCTCTGAATTAGTGTCGGATTTGGCAACATGTCCACCACCAAGCAAAAGTGTTCCTTGGTCGGTTTTATAAGACACTTTCCCTCCTCACATCAGCTATTTCTAAGGGTTAAAGAGGGGGTCAAACGGGTCCTAATGAGTGTTTCTTTAGGTTCACGGTACGGAGGAAGGGTCACACTACCACCAGGGCCATAAAACTACTCCTGGAAATGCTCACAACTCTCACATCAGCTATTTCTAAGGGTCAAAGAGGGGGTCAATCGGGTTCTAATGAGTGTTTCTTTAGGTTCACGGTACAGAGGAAGGGTCACACTACCACCAGGGCCATAAAACTACTCCTGGAAATGCACACAACTCTCACATCAGCTATTTCTAAGGGTCAAAGAGGGGGTCAATCGGGTTCTAATGAGTGTTTCTTTAGGTTCACGGTACGGAGGAAGGGTCACACTACCACCAGGGCCATAAAACTACACCTGGAAATGCCCACAACTCTCACATCAGCTATTTCTAAGGGTCAAAGAGGGGGTCAATCGGGTTCTAATGAGTGTTTCTTTAGGTTCACGGTACAGAAGAACATCAGCTATTTCTAAGGGTCAAAGAGGGTCAAATCGGTTCTAATGGGTGTTTTTTTTTTTCACGGTACGGAGGAAGGGTCACACACTACCACCAGGCCCAAAACTCTGGGAAATACCCACAACTCTCACATCAGCTATTTCTAAGGGTCAAAGAGGGGGTCAATCGGGTTCTAATGAGTGTTTCTTTAGGTTCACGGTACAGAGGAAGGGTCACACTACCACCAGGGCCATAAAACTACTCCTGGAAATGCCCACAACTCCTAAGAAAGCCTTGGCAAATTTGTGTTCATATTTCGTAGGTGTGTGCAACAACGGTTTCACATTCAAACTATTGCCAGCTCTGAATAACTCCCTCGGGCACGACTTTTGATTCCTTAATAACGTTCGCGACTAAATAATCATATCTTCAGGTTAATTGACTGAATGAAAACTAACTATCGACAGACCAATTACAATCAGCAGCAGCGGCGGCAGGTACAGCAATTACACCGACAACAGTAACATGAATATCAACGACACGAGTAAATACAGACGAGGCGGCAATTACAAGCTTGACACAACATCTATCAAAGGCTAAGGGGAGTGCGGACGCTTATAAGGGACATGAGACCCTTTCCCATAGCACCAAAATCGACCTTCCCGCCATGCTCTTCTCCTGACCGCCTGACCTGTCCATCTGTTTACCTGTCCGCCCCGTCACCGGCAACAACACACCTGCGTCCCTTTAACAGGTGAGGGGTGAAGAGGGGAAGGGGAGGGGCGTGACAAAGGGAAAAACAGGTTATTACTTAGAGAAACACGAGAAAAAAACACAAAGGAAAATATACCTGTCTCTACGTCACTTAATTAATCATCATGAGATCACAAACTCAGGTGAGGAGGAGGAGGAGGAGGAGGAGGAGGAGGAGCAAAAAAAAGATGAAAGATAAAACGAGAGGAGAAAGGAACAAAGAAGCGAAAATGAGTAGAGAGGAAGGTGACAGGAGGAGGAGGAGCAGGAGGAGGAGGAGGATAACCTGCATTTGATCGTTTCTTGTCAACTACAATTCGCTTTTCAGGGAGGCTGGAGATTGGAGGGAGGGAGAAAGGGAGGGAGAGAGAGGGAGGGAGAGGGAGAGAGAAAGCGAGACAGAGGAAGGGGGCAGGGGAAAGAAAGAAGAGGAAGAGAGGGGAATGCGGGAAGGGGGAGAAGGAAGGGGAGAGGGAGAGAGAAAGCGAGACAAAGGAAGGGGGCAGGGGAAAGAAAGAAGAGAAATAGAGGGGGATGGGGGAAGGGGGAGAAAGAAGGGGAGAGGGAAAGAGATGAAAGAAGGGGAAGGGGAAGGGGGCAGATTGGGGGAAGCGGGTGGGGGGGTCATGGGGCGAGGGGGGAGGGGGGGCGAATGGGGGAGGGGGTCCACAGCAAGCCTCCGTGCATGATTATAATTCCCGACTCTGGAACTCTTTGCCAAAAGTTGTGTTTGTGTTATTGAGCGTAGTTTTAGATTAGAAACTCCGGTGGGGGGGGAGGGGAGGCAAGGAGGAGGAGGAGGAGGAGGAAGAGGAGGAGGAGTATAACCTACGCGACAGCCGATCACCACAGCCTTTCTCTCCTCCTCCTCCTCCTCCTCCTCCTCCTCCTCCTCCTCCACTCCAAAGAAATTCCCCGCTGAGGCCTCCGGGTGCTGGGTGAAGGGGAGGTATGCACACACACACACACACACACACACACACACACACACACACACCGCCTAAGAACTGAAAGGGAACGAGGAGGAGGAGGAGGAGGAGGAGGAGGAGGAGGACAAAATAATGAATAGTAAAAGGACGAAAACGAGGAGGAGGAGGAAGAGGAGGACGATGAGTAGGCGAAATATGACAACAACAACAACAACAACAACAACAACAACAACAACAACAACAACAACAACAACAAAAATAAAAGCAGAAGAAGGGAAGAAAAATGAATGGAGGAGGTGAAGGAAGGAGAAGAGGAACAACAGGAGAAGAAAAGGGAGGAGGAGAAGAAGAAGGAAAAAGAGGAGGAGGAGGAGGAGGAAGAAGAGGTGCCACAGTGGAGAGAAGAGGACAAAGAAGAAATAGCGGAGGTAACGGAGGAGAAGGAGGAAGACGAAGAGGGAGAGGTAAAAGGAGAAAGAGGGAGGAGGAGGAGGAGGAGGAGGAGGAGGAGGAGGAGGTAAGGAAGAGGTAAAAATACATGAAAATATCCTCTGAAAAGTAAGTCAAGCCCCCGTGGCGAGGAGGAGGAGGAGGAGGAGGAGGAGAGTAAGGGGAAGAGGAGGGAGAAGAAGAAGAAAAGGACCAGAAGTAGGAAATGAAGGAGAAGAAGACGAAGGCAGAGGTGGAAGAAAACGAGAAGAAAGAGGAGGAAGAAAACCTGGGAAGGAAAATGAAGAGAAGGAGGAGGAGGAGGAAGAGGAAGAGGAGGCAGAGGAGGAGGAAAATGACCCCGAGTAGTAGTAGTAGTAGTAGTAGTAGTAGTAGTAGTAGTAGTAGTAGTCAGATGTAGAGAAGGAGAGAAAGGAGAAGAGGTGAGTGAGGGAGGGAGATGGGAGCAAAGGAACCAGGAGGAAAGAGGGGAGGGAGAAAGGACAGAGAGAGGAAGGGGAGAAGGTGGGGGTGGTTAAGAGTAAGGGGGAGGGGCTGGGTACCGCCTTCTCGCCGCTATTCATCGCTGGCCGTGAATAGCGCGTCGTGGAGGCCGCTATTATGCCGGCGAGGCCCTGCTAGTTATCCCTAATTTCTCTCTTCAGTGTGATATATTATGCGGGAGAAAGAGCCGTGTTTACCCACCCTCTGGTCGACCCGCCGTCTCTGTCCCCGCCTCGCTCTCTTGTTTACTTGTGTTTGCTTTTGATTGAGTGAATAGGAGTGAGCGTGGGCATGGCGGAGGAGGAGGACGAGGAGGAGGAGGAGGACGAAGACAAGGAGGAGGAGGACGATGAGTAGGAGATGAAGAGGAGAAAGAAGAGAAGATGAGAGGAAAAAGAAGTGAGGTAATATGAAGAGGATGGAAAAAGGTAAGAGAGGAAAGAGAGGAAGAAGGGAAAACTGAGGAAAATGAGGAAAAGGGTAAAAGAAGGAGAAAAGAAGGAGAAAGTGGAAAAGAGGGAACAGAAGGTGAAGGAGGAGGAGGAGGAGGAGGAGGACGAGGAGGAGGAGGAGGTGGAGGAGGTAGGTGTGATATTTTTAAGAGATGAACTAAGGAGAGAGAGAGAGAGAGAGAGAGAGAGAGAGAGAGAGAGAGAGAGAGAGAGAGAGAGCTAGAATGTGGTAAGGGAAGACGATTGAAGGTGAGGGAATGAAATGAGAGAGAGAGAGAGAGAGAGAGAGAGAGAGAGAGAGAGAGAGAGAGAGAGAGAGAGAGAGAGAGAAGGGAACAGAATGACGCAGAGAAAGGAGAAGGGAGGGAGGCATGGACGATAAAGGAGGAGGAGGAGGAAGAAGAGGAGGAGGAGGAGGAGGAGGAGGAGGAGGAAGAGGAGGAGGAAGAGGAGGAAAGTAGCCGAGAATACCCAAGGGAGGTACACTGGGGTGACTTTGAGGGGAGGAGAGAGAGAGAGAGAGAGAGAGAGAGAGAGAGAGAGAGAGAGAGTTAAACAATGAAAGGAAACACGACAAACAAAAAACAATAAGCATGAAACAAGAATACAGAAAAAAAAATCTACGAGAAAGCGAACAGTGAAAAAAAAAGAAAAAGAAAAAAAACACAAACAACAAACACGCGCGGAAAGAAAGAAAGAAAGGGAGGAGAGGAAAAAAAGAAGGTTAAAAGAGAGGAGGAAAAAAGAAGAGGGGATAAAAAGGAGAAGAGGACAAAAGCGGAACAGGGCGAGGCGAGGACACGGACAAGAAGTAATTTGGGTCTTTCAACACTGCAACACACGGACGAACCAACGAACGAACGAACGCACACACACACTTCCTCTTCACCATCATTATCACTCTCATCACCGTCATCAATACTCTCACCATTTTCATCACCATTTGGATCACTTTCATCATCATAATCACTGTCATTAGATTTATCATCATCACCATCATCATCATCATCACTCATCACCATCATCAATACTCTCACCATTTTCATCACCATTAGGATCACTTTCATCATCATAATCACTATCATCATCTTTATCATCATCACCATCATCATCATCATCAGCCTCATCACCATCATCAATACTCTCACCATTTTCATCACCATTAGGATCACTTTCATCATCATAATCACTATCATCTTTATCATTATCACCATCGTCACCATTATCAGCACCACCATCATCTTCAATAATGTAATCTCTATCTTCATCACCTCCACTATCATCACCTTCATATTCATTCTCACTATCATTATCATCATCATCATAATCACCATTTTAAAAGCACTAAGCTGTTATAACATACACACACACACACACACACACACACACACACACACACACACACACACACGTTTACATGCACGCACTAAAGTTTACACCCTCGCAAAACACACACACACACACACACACACACACACACTTCCTCTTCACGTCCAAACCCACCACCATCTTACCCACAACAAGCCCTGCAGGTCCCTCTCTTCTCCTCCTCCTCCTCCTTATCCTCCTCCTCCTCCTCCTCCTCCCTCTCCTCCCTCCACCACTCCAGGCGAGCGAATTTTACGGAGTGAGGCAGTTGGGGCGAGGTGAGTGCCTTTCTGGAAGAGGAGGAGGAGGAGGAGAAGGAAGAGGAGGAGGAGAAAGAATGAGAAAAAAAAATAGAAGAAACTTATGTTATTGAAGAAAAAACGAAGAGGAGGAAGAATAAGATTAAACATGCCACAATTCTGATATTTCCAACAACAACAACAACAACAACATTACACACACACACACACACACACACACACACACACACACACACACACACACACACACACACACACACACACCAGTAATGAAACACGGCAATGCAGCACCGTAGACTTTAAAGGCATTTAGCTAGAGACGAATGTTCTTCCCTTCACCCTCCTCCTCTTCCTCCTCCAGCTCTTCCTCCTCCGCCTCCTCCTGCTGGGTTTCTTCATTCTGGACCGAGAGAGAAAGAGAGAGAGAGTGAGAGAGACCCGCGAGGCAGTGCATGGGCCGCCCGATACAATCTCTCGCCGGGCTTTGGGCGGGAAGTCGGCGGGAAAGAGTCGGCCAAACCCACCGCGTTATAAAATCAGGACTCAGATAAGTTAACAGAATCCTCGTAGACGCCGGCAACCCGAAGTGCAGCGCGGGTAATGGACTCAGGGGCTAAAAACGGCCGCTGATGTCTGGAATAGCGGAGGAAGAACGAGCTTTGCGTATGTTGAGCGTAGCGGTGGGAGTGGGAAGGCGGGGCGCGCGGGTTAGGTCCTCTCAGGCGGGCGTCGGGTCTGCGTGGTGGTGTTTAAGTATCTTCAGACATTATTTTTATTCCAATGCGCGGCGGTGAAGTCACTTTTTGGGGGTATTTGTATGCGCGGCGGACAAGTGTAAAATGGCGCTCACAATGGGATGGGCGCCACATGTGTCTCGCTTAAGAATGGGGGCGGCGGTGCGGGCGGACAGGCGGCGCAAGGAGGAGGAGGAGGAGGAGGAGATATGGAGAGAAAGAGAGAGAGGCAAGGAGAGAAACAGAGGAAAGGAGGGATACAGGGAGAGAGGAAAGGACAGAGAGAGAGAGAAGGGAGAGAAGGATGCAGGGAGGAGCAGAAGGAGGAGGAGGAGGTATGGAGAGAAAGGGAGAGAGGCAAGGAGAGAAGGGTGGATGGAGAAACAGAGGAAAGAAGGGATACAGGGAGAGAGGAACGGAGGGAGAGAGGGAGAGAAAGGAGAAAGGAGAGAAAGGAGGGAAGGATGAAGGGAGGAATAAAACGAGTTGAACGGAGAGAGAAAAGGAGAGAAGGATGGAGGAAGGGACGGAGGAAGAGGGATGGAGGGAGGGAGAGAAGGATGGAGCAAAGGACGGAGGAGGAGGAGGCCAGTAAAGCAGGAGGGAGGAGGAGGAGGAGGAGGAGGAGGAAAGAGGAAAAGGCTAGTAATTCATTCCTCCCTTTTCCTCCATTTCCACATCCCTATTCCCTCCACTTCTAGGCCTCCTCCTCCATTCTTCTTCTTCCCTCCTTTACTCCTCCCTTCTCCCTTTCCCTCCTCTCTCCCCCCTCCCTCAATATTCCTCCTTCCTTCCTCCTCTCCTTCACCGTTCCTTCTAACTAACCTCCACTTCTCCTTCCATCCCTCTCCTCTCATGCTCTCCATCCTCCTTCCTCTAACCTATTACTCCTCTTCCCTCTCCTCCTCCTCCTCCTCCTACCCTTCCCCAGCATCCCCTCCGAGTCGTTCCTTTCACCCCTCCATCCCCTTCCATCCTCAACCCACCTTCCTCCTACCTCCCACCCCATCCCATCACCCTCGTTCCCCCTCCCCTCCCCCTTCCCCTCCCCCCTCCCCCAGCCTCCCCCGGCCCCGGAATCCAGTTTATATGTGCAGTCTCCTGTTCATGCCGCCGCGGAATGAAAATATAGAATAATATATTTCTTGTCGCATTATCCGGGTGCGTTTACGTCGCGGTAACGTTATGGTGGCGCCCCGACGTTCCCCAGGGCCCCGTGCGTCCCCGGCGAGGCGGCGCGCGAGGGGACGCCGCCCATGCCTACTGCTGGGGGGGGGAGAGGGTGGTGGTGGTGGTGGTGGAAATGCAGACCCTTTCCTCTTTTTCCGCTTCTTCCTCTGGTTCCTGCTCTTCCCTTCTCTCTTCCTCCTTGTTTACTCTTTTCATCATTATTATTATTATTATTATTATTATTATCTTTCTATTACCATTTCTGAGTATTGTATATTATTACTTCGTTTTTTTCTCTTCTACCTTTACTTTTTCTTTCTCATTTATGTTCTTTATGCTCCTCCTCCGCCTCTTCCTCCTCCTCCTCATCATCATCACAATCATCATCATCAAGAGACCATAGTGACGTGCCAAAAATATTACACCATCGTTGAGCCGTGTGATGAACGACGCAAGCGACTCAACCTTCATAAGTTGGAAAAGAAACGACCGCGGGGAGTTAGTAGAAAAGAGAGAGAAACAATGAAATAGAGAAAGAAAAGGGGAAGAGGAAAGAAGGGAGGAAAGAAAAGGAGAGAGGAAGGGAGAGGGAAAGACATAAAGAAGGGAAACAGGGAATAGAAGGAACGAAAAACAGAGAAAGGGAGAAGAGAAGGGAAAAAGAATAAAAGAGAGAAAGGAAAAAGGAGAAAGAGAGAGAAAGGAAAAAGGAGAAAGAGAGAGAAAGGAAAAAGGAGAAAGAGAGAGAAAGGAAAAAGGAGAAAGAGAGAGAAAGGAAAAAGGAGAAAGAGAGAGAAAGGAAAAAGGAGAAAGAGAGAGAAAGGAAAAAGGAGAAAGAGAGAAAGGAAAAAGGAGAAAGAGAAAGCCATATCCCTACTCTTACCTCTCCACACCTCCTCCTCCTCTTCCTTCTCCTCCTCCTCCTCCTCCTCCTCCTCTTCCCCCGACCTTCGTAATCTATGGCCGTGTAGGTTCAATAACGTTAATAACCTATGTTTTTAGTAGATCCAAACTTAGCCGATAACTAAAAAAGTCTCGATGTAAACAATAAAAATTCCCTAATGCAAAGATTCACATGAGTTTTTTTTTTTTCTCTCTCTCCTCAAAAGAGTTATCAATAGCCGGTAACTAAAAACAAAGTCTCGATATAAACAATAAAAATTCCCTAATGCAAAGATTCGCATGTTTTTTTTTTGTTTTTTTTTCTCTCTCTCCCCAAAAGGGTCATCAATCATAACACAACCTTCCTGAAAAAGCGGAAAAAACTACTTCCCTAAAAATCACAGAGACCGTTAGTTTGTCGTGGCGGGAGTGACATGGACAGTCCCAGACCTACGTACAGTAAGTGATCCTATTTACTCTATGGGTTACGAAAGGGTCTGACCTGTTGCCTGAATCACTTAAGCTGGAAGACTCATTAATAGCCACAAGACTTTCCTGTGACTTCCACGCGTTCATTTTCCTTCTCTTTCACTTCTTCCAATCGGTACAGTAAGGCGCATACACTAAAGCTGCGCGTGACCTCAGTGCTCAGCTTCGTCACATCGCCATTGCTTCTTATTCTCTTCCCTTCCTACGTACCCATGGAGTGCTTCAGTTTAGGATAGGAGTTCTGTGCCTTCAATCTCTTTTTTTCAAATATTTAACGTTATATAATTACATACACACGCATACACAGACGAGGTAGGCGGGACTGTAAGTAAGAGCAAAGGATGTGGCCGCGGGCTGTGGTGGCGAGCGAGGGTGTGGGCGGAAGGGTGGCTCGGAAGAAAATTGTGGGCGAGTGTGTGTGTGAGTGCGAGGGGAAGTGTGAGGGTCAGGCCGGGGCGAGGGAGAGAGGAAAGGTTCTGGGGTGCGGGAGTCATGCATGTTGTGGGGGAGGAGGAGGGAGAGGAAACGTGGGAGAGGGAGAGAGGGGGAAGGCTTGCATAGGGAAGGAGGAAGGGAAGAAAAGGTAAAGTGGGGTGAGAGCCGAGGGAGAGACGGGGAGAGGAGTTTTGTGTGTGCGTGTTGGTTGGGGAGAGAGCAAGACGGAGATGAAGGGTGCGAGATGGAGAGAGAGGCAAAGGGTGGAGAGATAAATGTGGAGGCTGTGAGAAATGCGGTGGAGGAGAGAGGAGAAGATGGTGGAGATGGCGAATAAGATGAAGGTGGAAATTGATCATGATTTTAGAGTAGGAAGCAGATATGGAGAGTTATGTTACAGAGGGTGAAGATAAAGGAGAGAGAAGGGAAAATGGAAAGTAGAGATGCCTGAGGTGACGAATAAAAGCTTCCCTTTCCTTTCCCTTTCTCCCCGTTCCCATACTCTCCCTTTCCTCTTTTCCTTCCTCTCCTTATCTTCTCCCTCTCTTTTCCCCTTCCTTTATTTCCATCTTTCCCCTCTTTCCCCTCTTCCTTTCCCTTTCTACCTGTTCCCATACTCTCCCTTTCCTCTTTTCCTGCCTCTTCTTATCTTCTCCCTCTCTTTTCTCCTTCCTTTATTTTCATCTTTCCCCTCTTTCCCCTCTTCCTTTCCCTTTCTCCCTGTTCCCATACTCTCCCTTTCCTCTTTTCCTTCCTTTCCTTATCTTCTCCCTCTTTTCCCGTTAAAGGTGTAAAGGTCAGGTAAAGCTATCACTGGCATCACACAACAGGCCATAAAAATCCAAGCAACTTCAACGAGAGGATTTTGAAACAGACAGACATAGAAGCCGGAACGTTTATATACACGGTCGGCAATCCCAAGCATCTCGCGGCCACGCTGAAAAATGCGCTTAATTCCACAATCTATTCTCTTGATAACCAAAGCAGTCAATTTCCGGGCGACATTCAGGCTAGTTTCGCTAAATGCCGAGTAATCTAAGTGAAAAATATGTATAAAATAGGAAATGTGCATACCAGAATTATAAACACACACACACACACACACACACACACACACACACACACACACACACACACACACATCAAAATTACTAAAACAAACAATCTAATAATATACACCAGAATTACGCGCTAACATTCCCTCCCTTTCCTCTTCTCCTCCCTACCTTTTCCTCCCCTTTCTCTCCCCTTATTTACCCTCCCTCCCTCCCAGCACGCTCCCTCTTCAAGCCTTCCTTCATCACCCCAACACACACACACACACACACACGCACACACGCAGTCACACCCACATTCCCCTTCCCTTAAATCCCCTTCTCTCCCCTCATCATCCCCTCCCATCCCTAACAGTCATCTCCGCACCCCAACCTCCCTTCCACAATCCCATAAACCCCCAAAACCCCTAAAAACAAACCCCAACAGACTCCTCACCACCCCATGACTTGATTCCCCTGCTCCGCCACCACCACCACCAGTCCCCCCCACCCACCCCCCACACCCCCCTCCTCGCCTGCTAAAGCCATTACCGCCGCTGCTAATGCTCTGCTGCTGAGCCAACTGCCTGCCTGCATTTCCGGCAATTTGATCCTCGAGTGAACAAAAGTGAAAAGTAATTAAACCATTTTGCCGGCACGGAGTTGACAGCGATGATATTATGGTGTGTGGGGGGAGGGGGGAGGGGTAGGGTGTGTTTGGGGGGAGTGTGTGTGTGTGTGTGTGTGTGTGTGTGAACAAGAGAGAGAGAGAGAGAATGGTGAAACAGATTACATGATGAAAGACTGCCTACTGGTTATCACAAACACACACACACACACACACACACACACACACACACACACACACATACACACACACCTGTATCCTTAAATAAAATATATGAAAAAACACCCACACAAAAAATCACAAAAATAATAATCAGTAACAAAACATCAATACCAACAAACAAACAAACAAAAAAAACAAAAACAGCATTCCACTTTAACATTCCGCTAAGGTAAGTGGTCCCAGTGTTCCCTTCTTTCTCTTTTTTTTTATTATTTACCCCTTACAGTTCTTCTATACTCACCAAACCCATTTTCATATCAAACATCTACCTCCTTCTCTATTCCCTTTATCCTCAATTACCTGTCATTGATGTGCCGGGCTTTCAGACTTTTTAGCTCATTTCAGCTTGGCTTATTGCCCTGCCCGATAATCGCAATAATAACATCAATAATAATAACAGTAATGCCTTTTGTCTGCCTCGTATGTCCCGCTAAAGCTTCCATCCCTTCCATTCTTACATCTGTCTCCCTTTCAACATTTAGCCTGCCTTCCTCTTCTTCAGCTGTCATTCCTGCGTATAGTTTTCCTACATATAGATTAACACTCCCTCCTCCGTATCGTTTTCCTTCATATAGGTTAACATCCTCTCTTCTCCTTCTATCTCCCTTTCAAAGCAACTCTCTGTCCTCACATTTAGACTTCCTCTTCTTCAGTTGTCACTTCTCCGTATCGTTTTCCTACATATAGGTTAACACTCTCTTCTCCTTCTATCTCTTTTCTTCCTTTCCAACATTACACCCATTCATATCATTCTCCATTCTCGTATTTAACACTTTCTCCTCTGGTCTATCGCTTCTCTTCTGTTTTAACGCACCATCCATTCATATCACACTCCTTCCTCTATTCCTTCTTTCCTTCAACTCTCATTTCCCGCTAAGGTAGGAACATTTCGCCACAAGCCTTTCCGAGTCACACCGTCTTTCCCGCCTTGAGCTGTTCCCGCCAACCCCGAGCAGCGAGCAGCGGGCCAAAGGGAACCAACACCGATCCGCCGAGGCTCAACTCAGGGGTGTGTTTACGTCTCAGGCTACCCCGCCACCTTCGCCACCTTCGCCACCGCAGCTAAATGGGTGACAGAGGTTAAACATTCGACTTGATAAATGCGTGCAGTGGTGGCGGTGGTGGTAGTAGTAGTAGTAGTAGTAGTAGTAGTAGTAGTAGTAGTAGTAATAGTAGAAGTTGTTGTTGTGGTAGTAGTAGTAGTAGTAGTAGTAGTAGTAGTAGTAGTAGTAGTAGCATTTTTATTATTATTATTATTATTATTATTATTATTATTATTATTATTATTATTATTATTATTATTATTATTATTATTATCATGTTTACTCAGCCGTCAAGCTTACCATTGTTTACATTCGTTCCATCATCAGCATCACTATAAACACGGCTAACAAAAACCTCCTCTGCCAAATTTCCCATATCCCGCGACTCACTTCAATTTTCGATGAGCTATTCAACAGATAGAGGGAGCGGCCCTTATTTAGGTCACGGATGGCTGTGTGTGTGTGTGTGTGTGGGTGGGTGTGTGGGTGGGTGGGTGGGTGGGTGGGTGTGTGGGTGTGTGTGGGTGTGGGTGTGGGTGGGTGTGCGTGTGGGTGTGGGTGGGTGTGCGTGTGTGTGTTTTTGAGTTTAGACTTGAGGAGTGACTTTCTATAACTGTTACATGATCCAGAAAAAGGTACACCCATGGCCCTCTAAGAAGCATAATAAATAACGATGTAAATTACCAGAGGGAAAAACAACGCTGGGAAATTTAACGTTACTCAGAGCAACAATAAAATCATGCACTAAAATCCGTCCACATCATCAAACACTCAAAAGAAAAGCATAAAGAATAAATAAACGTTTGATGAGCACATTCGAGAAAAGGAAACAAAAAATAGGCGTTGTTAGTTATTGTGTTCCCAATGAATTAATGAAGGTAATTAGTTTATATACCCGGGTTATGGGAGCGCTGAAAAAAAATATATTGTCAAAGGCTACAAAAAATATTAAAGCTTATATGACAAAAATATATATAAATCGCAATAATAATAATAATAATAATAATAATAATAATAATAATAATAATAATAATAATAATAATAATAATAATAATAATAATAATAATAATAATAATAATGTTTCCAGGTTTTGACAAGAGGAAAGAAAACAACAGCCGACTGAAACCATCGTATGTGTTCCTTATTTTTTCACTTAAGATGGAATGTGTGTTTTGCAGGACACACACACACACACACACACACACAAACACACACACACACACACACACATACATATATACATACATACATATAGATACATACATATAGATAGATAGGTACAGACAGTTTATTAAGAACGGCTGCATATAAAAACTTCGTATAAAAACAAATAACATGAAATTCGAACAACTTAGCATAATTCGACAAAAAAACACCACCACCACCACCACCACCACCGTTTCAACCACCACCACCACCACCACTACCAACACATACGAACAAACACACACCACATCAAAAATACTACACTCATAACGCCAAGACTCTGCCCCCACCTCCTTACCCTCCTTCACCTACCCCTCATCCTCCTACCCCTTCCTCCCCCTCCTCCTATCTCCTCATCCTTCCCTCTGAGAAAAAAAATCGTCTTGGGAGAAAATGACACAAAAGAAAAACAAAGAAAGAAAGAGAGAGAGAGATAAAGAGAAAGACCCTCCTCTCCCCCTATAAGACCACAAGACCACAAGACCAGCAGCCACAGAAGGACGAACGAAGAGAAGGCGGAGGCAGCGGCGGCGTCTCTCTCGATATTTTCCGTCGAGACTTTGAAAACAAGAGTGAATTATTCATTTTTGTCAAGCCGGATTACTTAACTTTTCCGCGGGGCCGCCCTTCTTTTGTCATCTAGTAATTAGTGAGGTTAATTAGCCCCCCACCTGCCTCGCCACGCACTCCCATTGGCTGGCGAAGGAGCAAGGTAAAAATATCATTGGGTGCTGGCGGCGGAGAGGACGAAGGCTCATTGGTGGACTGGCTAAAAGGTATGAAGATCTGGGCGGCTCTTTCATCTCCTCATTCGAAACCCTCTCCACGGCACCTGAATACCCTATTGAAGCTTACCCTTACCCCTATACATGCCCCCACGCCTCCTGCACCTGCCCCACGCCCGTAAGTGTGGCTACAAGGGCGTGGGTAGGCGTGGGAGGCGGGTAAATGGAGGAAGGTGGGCAGAAGGGTTCGTCCGGCCATTCCCTTCACACGATCGGACTCAAATCTTTCGTCCTCTTTCCTCGCCCAAAGAAATTAAGGGAAACTTTGTGAGGGACGGCAAGTTTTTAGAAGGATGAGAGGGAGGGGCGAGGGAAGGGGAGGAGAAAGGGGAGGAGGAGGAGAGGAGAGTGAGGTGGGAGAAGGGGACGAGAAGAAGGATGGGGGATTGAGGAGAAGGAGGAAGTGGAGGAGGAAGACGATGACGAGTGGGAAGAAAAGGAGAAGAAAAGCAGAACAATGTAACAAAAGACAAGAAAAGAAAACAACGAAAAGGAATGACGAGGGGAAAGAAAAACGCCAAAAACGAGGAGAGAGAGAAACAAGAGAAAAAAAACAATACAAAAATAAAACAACAATATAATAAAACAAAAATAAAAACAATAATAACAACTAGACAGGAAAAAAAACTAAGATAATAACATAAGCGAAAACTTGCCACGGGGAACGAAGATGAGGAAAAAGAAGAAGAAGAAGAAGAAGAAGAAGAAGAAGAACAAGCAGGAGGAAGAAAATAAAAATATATAAAGAAAAAAAACAGGAATAACTAGAGAGAAAGAACCAAACAACACACAACTAATGAAGGAAAAAAAAAGAGCAAACAGAGAAAGAAAATGAGGAGGAGGAGGAGAAGGAGGGGCATACAAGGAGGAGGAGGAGAAGGGGCATACAAGGAGGAGGAGGAGGAGGGAAGAGTACGAGGAAGAGTAAGAGGAGGAGCGCGAGTACGAGGAGGAGGAGGAGGAGGAGGAGGAGGAGGAGGAAGGCCCCGGCGTTATGAATTAATCAGCGGGAAGTATACTAGCATTAAAAAGCTTTTAGCAGTAATTAAGGCGCGGAGGGGCCAAATGCATCAATTAAGATTTCCTCAACACATCTCTCTACTTTCCCTTCAGCCGCACTTTTTTTCTAAACTCCCGGGAAGAAACAGACTTTTTCTCCGGGGCCTGGCGGGGAGGGAGGGAGGGAGGGGAGGAGGGGAGAAACAAAGGGAGATAAAGGGAAGGAGAGTAAATGGGAGGGAAGGATGAGAGGAGAGAAACGTAAGGAAGGAATAGGGAGAGAAGGGAAGGGAGACATAAGGGAGATAAAGAGGAGAGTAAATAGGAGGGAAGGATGGGAGGAGAGAAACATAGGGAAGGAAAAGGGAGAGAGGAGGATGAGAGAAGGGAGGGAGGGAGGGAAGGGAGACATAAGGGAGATAAAGAGGAGAGAAACATAAGGAAGGAAAAGGGAGAGAAGAGGATGGGAGAGGGGAGGAAAGAAGGGAGAGGAAGGAAAGAAGAAGATATAAGGGAGATACAGGGAAGGACAGTAAATGAAAGGAAGAATGAGAGAGCAGAAGAGGAGCATAAGGAAGGAAAAGGGAGAGAGAAATGGGAGCAAGAGAGAGTGAAGTGAAGAAGGGAGGAAAACACAGAGGAAGAAAGAAAGACAGCAAAGGGAAGGAAGGAAGGGAGCAAAGGGAGACATAATAAATAGGAAAGGGAGGGAGAGAAGGAGAGAGGAGGAGAAGGAGGGAAAAAGAGAAGAAACATATAAGGGAAAGAGAGAGGGATAAGGGAGAGAGGAAGATAGGGAGAGAAAGAAAGGGAGAGAAATAAGGGAGGACGTAAGATGAAGAGGAAAAAAGGAAAGATGGGTATAGAGATGGGAAAGGAAGGGAAGAATAAGGAACGTAGAGGAAAGAGAGAGAAGGTTTTGGAATGGAAGGAAAGGAGGAGGAGGTGGAGAAGGAGAGAAGGGAAAAGTTAAGAAAAGATGGTAAGGAAGATAGAGAGCAGAGAAGAAGAATAAGCAGAAAAAGAGAAGGAAAAGGATAAGTTAGAGAAAGGAGGAAAAAGTAAAGAAAGGAAAGAAAGGAAGAGATGAGAATGGGATATGAGGTTAGGGAGAGGAAGGAAAGGAGGAAAAGGATGGGAAATGGGAAAGAAAGGGAGGAAGAGCAGAGGAAGGAAAGGGGAAGAAGGGAAGGAGGAGAAGGAGGAAGAGGAGGAAAGGGGGGAGAAAGGGAGAGAAAAAAGAAAAAGGCAAATGGATTAATGAAAAGTGAAGTGAGGGAGGAAAAAAAAAAAAAAGACATGGAATAAAGGTTTCAGATACTACTACTACGCTCTCTCTCTCTCTCTCTCTTTCTCTCTTTCTCTCTCTCTCTCTCTCATGCTCTCTGGACTGGGATCTGGCGCTCACGGAGAGAGTGAGAGAGAGAGAGAGAGAGAGAGAGAGAGAGAGAGAGAGAGAGAGAGAGAGAGAGAGAGAGAATGTCAGTGTGTGTGTGTGTGTGTGTGTGTGTGTGTGTGTGTGTGTGTGTGTGTGTGTGTGTGTGTGTGTGTGTGTGAAAAATTTAATCGTTCTCTAATACGAAACCGAAATACAAAAAAAAAAGCGATTGTAAAGGCCAATAGCATAAATAATAATAATAATAATAATAATAATAATAATAATAATAATAATAATAATAATAATAATAATAATAATAACAATAATACCCACTACAACAACACTATCACACGCGCTAAGCTGCCATTAATACGCCAAATCCAGGAAAGGCGATTACAATATTTTGATTATTGCCATTAATACTACCGAGCGAGCCCCTGTGTGTGTGTGTGTGTGTGTGTGTGTGTGTGTGTGTGTGTGTGTGTGTGTGTGTGTGTGTGTGTGTGTGTACCATTAGCATTTTTCCCTGCCCTTCATTCCCAACCTTTTCCCTTTTTATGGTAAACGAGAAAAATGAGGAAAAAGGGAAGTGACGGTAATCAGGGAGAAAGAGAGAGAGAGAGAGAGAGAGAGAGAGAGAGAGAGAGAGAGAGAGAGAGAGAGAGAGAGAGAGAGAGAGACCTACTACCCATCTATAAACCAATCTACCTACCTAAGTGCCTACCTATCTACCTACCTATCATTACCCATCATCACTACTAAAGACGATAGACAAAACCCAACCACTACCACCATCACCATCATCACCATCATCATCACCACCATCATCATCATCATCATCACCATCACCATCACCATCACCATCATCATCACCATCACCATCACCAACTTCAGCCTGTATTATCTTTAGTCCACTGGCAAAACAAAAAGGCCTTTCCCAACCTCCTCCTTCACTTCTCTCTCTATCTGATGTTATAAAATGCGTACTCTGTCCTTCTATCCTCCGGTAAATGTAGAAATAATGACAATAAAAAACAAACATCGCTAGAAGAAGAAAAAATTACCAGAAATAAGAAAAAAAATCGACAAACATGAGAAAAAAACATTGACAAAAAAATCATGACAAAGAAACGAAAAAGAAAAACTCGACAAATGTAAGTAAAAAAAAGGTCATTGGGATAAAAATAAACATTAACGAAAAGAAAGAAAATGACAAAAAGAAAAAAACTGATAAAACTAAAGAATAAATCGCCAAATTTGAGAAAAAAACATTGTGATAAGGAACATTGGCAGAGAAAAAAAAACACTGCAAAAATATGAAAAAACTCGAAAAACATAAGAAAGAAAACGAGATGAAAAACACTGAAAAAAATGGGAGAAAAAAATGAAAACGGATTAGTAGACACGAGGCTCAAAAAATCTTTCCCTCACTCCAACGGGCGCTCTATATACACCACCACCACCACCACCACCACCACCACCACTGAGGGCCATCCAGACGCCGCGCTAAACACCCAATGTGGTTAGGACGGCACCAAAAGGGAGTGAATAATGGAGAGGCGCAGAACAGCAGCAATACGACAGTCGCCCCATAAACTGTAGCGCTCCTAGGCCTCTTTAAGTTTATGGCGCGTAATAAAGGAGCGTGGAAGGGGAGCATAGGGAGGAAGGAAGCAGAGGGAGTGGTGGATATGTACATTGAGCTTGTTAAGGAGGAGTACAGAGGGAAGGGGAACTACCGGACGAGTAAGGATGAGTGTTTGTGAGAAGGATTGTACTGGTAAGTGTTGTGTTGTGTTAGTAGTGGTGGTAGATGTGGTAGGAAGGGTAATGGTGATAGTAGTAGTAGTAGTAGTAGTAGTAGTAGTAGTAGTAGCATTAAAGAGAAACAACAACAACAACAACAACAACGACAACAACAACATAAACATAAACAAACAACAAAAACATAAACAAAAAAAAAGGTTAACAAGAAAACAAAAAAAAAAAGCAAAAACACTAAAGAAAAAACAGCAAGAATAAAAAAAAACCATTTTCTAACATTAAAAACCTACCAATAAAAAAAACAATAAGAAAAAAAACAGTGCAAAAAAAATAAATCCAAGAAAAAGAAAACAAATTAGCAGTTAAAAAAAATATTAAAAGGAAAAAAACGGAGAAACTAACACAAACAAACAAAGGCAATGCAGAGCGAGGCATAACAAGTGGGGGCAGCGAACACCTGGCGGCAGAATGAAGCGCCAGGTAAAAACAGCCCAGGTGAGGAGGAGAAGCAAAGCCCTTGTTCAATTACCTGTGCATCTGAGCCCCTTATCCTTACACGCCTCGACCTCTCGGAAACACAATCTACGAGGCCACAGATTAGTCAAGTTTTCATCAGGTGGTGTGCTAATTCACTGTCCAGAAGCCTTTTTATATCTACAATACCACTTTGAAAGGCTACAGATTAGTTAGATTTTCATTAGGTGGTATGCTTATTTACTTTCCAGAAGCCTTTTTAAATTTATAACCAGACCATTTTGAAAGGCTGCAGATTAGTCAAGTTCTCACGAGCGGTGTTTCTTGTTGACTGTCCAGAAGCCTTTTAAAACTATCTCTAGACTATTTTGCAAGACCACGGATTTGTCAAAGTTATCATAAGGTTCTCTCGTTCATGGTTCAAAAGGCTTTTAAAACTATCAGTTTGTCAAAGTTATCATGAAGCTTTTAAAACTATCTCTAGACTATTTTCCAAGACCACGAGTTTGTCAAAGTTGTCACGATGCTCTCTCGTTCATGGTTCAGAAGCCTTTTAAAACTACCCCTAGACTATTTTGCAAGACCACGAGTTTGTCAAAGTTATGATAATGTTCTCTCGTTCATGGTCCAGAAGCCTTTTAAAACTATCTCTAGACTATTTTGCAAGACCACGAGTTTGTCTAAGTTATCATAATGCTCTCTCGTTCATGGTCCAGAAGCCTTATAAACTATCACCAGACTAATTTGGTAAGCCGCAGATAAGTCAAGTTCACGCGCACGGTTCAGAATCCTTTTTTAAACTATCACTAGACTCATAAAACCCGCCCTCGAATATGCCCACAACTTACGAGAGCCTTTTCAAATAGGTTTAGGTAGGTGTTGATATGTTGGTAGCCAGTTCCTTCTCTCTCTCTTCCGTCTCCCCTTCCTTACCTTCTCCTGTTTCCTCCTTCGTCTCGCTCCCTCCTTTCTCCTCTTTCCTCCCTTTTCTTTCCCTTCCCTGCCTCCTAACTTTTACTTCTATTACTTGCTTCTCTCTATTTTTCTTCTCTTTTTCTCTCCTTTCTCACTAGCTATGACATACACTATTTTTTATAGTACACATATACAGAAGAATACCCACGACTTGAGTCACATACCGAGTCACCAAGCTCTTGAGTCACATATTAAATCACATAGCAATTTCTTGAGTCATATTTAGTCGAGCACTTTAGCAATCTCTTGAGTCATATGAAGCCACACACCGTAAATATACCAATGATATACAAAAATACGGTTATGTAAATGAAAAGGAAGCTGGAGAGACAGACAGATGGGAGATAAAAGTAAATAGAAAAAGAGGTGGATAGGGACATAGACTTATTAACCAAGTAGACAACCAGACAGAAACAGACTTATTGCCAGACGGAAAACACACACACACACACACACACACACACACACACACACACACACACACATGCAACCCGGGACACAGCAGCGAGTGGAGAAAAGCAGAATCTTGCATGATCTCATTAAAGTGTTCTGGGCGCCCCTGACAAGAGAGTTAAGCTTTTCACAGACGAAGAACAAGACCAAGGAAGGACACGAGGGATAAGTCTGCTTCAGCCTCGTCGCCATCAATCATTCGGTGTGAGGGGAGGGGGAGGGAGGAGGGGGAGGGTAAGGGGGAGGGAGGGGGGATGTGTGTTTGCGAATTTTCAGTCTGTCAATCTGTTCTTATTTGTCTGCTTGTCTGTTTGGTCAGTAAATCTATCTATCTATCCGCCTATCTATTTATCTATCTACCTATCTGTCTATCTATCCATCCTTCTCTCTATCTCTTTCTCTGTTTATCTATCTGTATAGTTCTATTCCATGGTTTTTAATGTTTACCTTCTACAAAAATGTATGACAATCTCTCTCTCTCTCTCTCTCTCTCTCTCTCTCTCTCTCTCTCTCTCTCTCTCTCTCTCTCTCTCTCTCTCTCTCTCGCTCTCTCTCTCTCTCTCTCTCTCTCTCTCTCTCTCTCTCTCTCTCTCTCTCTCTCAGTCTCTCTCTAAACAGGTGTGAAGGGGGCGAAGAAACAGGTACAAAATAAAACTCTTAATTAGGACGAAGATACGTGTGACATTACCTTACTACGAGAGAGAGAGAGAGAGAGAGAGAGAGAGAAAGGGGGGTAAGGGGGGGCAGGGTAGGGGGGGCAGGCAGGCTAGCTGGAGTTCTCGGGTGTTGAGAATCCGCGCCGTGATTCAATCAGAGGGAGTCAGAGGCAGCAATGGGTGGAGCTGTAAGTGGATCTGCATGCGTTCCATCGCCAATAAAAAGGTGCGAGCCAGTCAGGTGTGTGTGTGTGTGTGTGTGTGTGTGTGTGTGTGTGTGTGTGTGTGTGTGTGTGCAAAAACGGTGTAGGAATGCAATGTTACTAGTGTGTATATGTATGTATGTATGTATGTATGTATGCTTGCAAAATACATGCACCCTCCTTACCCTACCCTCCGTGTGTGCGTGTGTAGTGGGGGCGGTCTGTGTGTGTGTGTGTGTCTGTGTGCGTGTCTGTGTGTGTGGGGGGGGGGGGGGGTTGATATTGGTGACTGTTTGAAATATATACTTTCCTCTTGTTTTCTCTCCCTTCTCCAATCTCAAATCTGTGTTCTTGTCTAGTGGAAATGATGGAGAGGTTTGATGGATGATAGGGAGAAAAGGGAGATGTAGAAAGGGATGTGAGTGAAGGAGAAGAAAGGGAGGAAATAAAGGAAGGAAGGAATGAAAGGAATAAAGGAAAGAAGTAATGAATAGGGGATTGAATGAATGAAAGAAGGAAGGATATGAAAATGGATATGAACGAAGGAGAAGGAAGGAAAGAAATAAAGGAAGGAAGCAAAAGAAAGGAATATAGAAAAGAAGTAATGAATAGGGGATTGAATGAACGAAAGAAGGAAGGATATGAAAATGGATATGAACGAAGAAGGAAGGAAGGAAATAAAGGAAGAAAGGAAAAAAAAGGAATAAAGAAAAGAAGTGATGGAAAGGGGATTGAACGAACGAAAGAAGGAAGGAAGGAAACACGGAGGACTAGGACAAAGGAAGGAAGGAAAGAAACAAGGAAAACCAGAACAAAAGGATGAAAGATGAAATAAACAATCTACAAAAGAAATTATGGAAAGAAAGGAAAGACGGAAGTGGACAAAAAAGAGGTGGGAGAAAACGAAAAAAAAAAATAGAGAAAAACACTTCGAATATTGAAATAAAAAAAAGGACGAAATTCAATGAAACCAAAAACGAAGAAAAATAAGCGACAAAAAGAAAAAAATGGAAATGAGAGAGAGAGAGAGAGAGAGAGAGAGAGAGAGAGAGAGAGAGAGAGAGAGAGAGAGAGAGAGAGAGAGAGAGAGAGAGAGAGAGAGAGACAGGGGGGGGGAGGTGTTGGTCGGATAATGCTTCCATAACTTATTCAAACAGTAACCATAACGCCTCTAAGATCCTTATTGACAGCTTTGACTGGACTACTCAACCTCCTCCTCCTCCTCCTCCTCCTCCTCCTCCTCCTCCTCCTCCTCCTCTGTGCACCTACCCACCACTACCCCCTATCTCGACCACCCTCCCTTACTTTTCCCTTTTCTCCTCCTCCTCCTCCTCCTCCTCTGTGCACCTACCCACCACTACCCCCTCTCTCGACCTCCCTCCCTTATTTTTCTCTCCTCTCTCTCCTCCTCGCTCCTTTCCCCCTCTCTCTCTCTCTCTCTTCCTCTCTCTCTTCCTCTCTCTTCTCTCCATCGTTTTCCGCCTCACAGAGATTTCACTTTTCAATCCTCCTCCTCCTCCTCCTCTCCTCCTCTTCAAAATAGCATAAAGAAAAAGCTTGTGAGGAAGGAAAGAAAAAGAGAAGAAAAATAGAAAGAAGGAAGTAATATAAGTAAAAGATAGAAGGCAAGGGATGGAAAGAAAAGGGAGGAAAGAGGAGAAAGGAAGGAGGAGATGAAGGAGGAAGCAGAAGAAAATAAGGAAGGAGAGACGGAGAAGAGGAAGAAAAGAAATTGGGAGAAAAGAATAGAAGGGAAAGAGAACGGAAGGAAAGGAAAGAGAGACAAGAACAGAGAGGGAGGAAGAAGATGATACGAGAGATGAAGTGGAGGGAAGGAAGGAAAGGATATAGGGAGGGAAGGAAAGGGGAGACAAGATTAGGGAGAAAGAAAGAAGAAGATACGAGAGATGAGGTGGAGAGAAGGAAAGGAAGGATATAGGGAGGGAAGGAGAGAGGAGACAAGAATAGGGAGAGAGAAAAACAGAGAGATGGAGTGGAGGGAAGGGAAGGATATAGGGAGGGAAGGAGAGAGGAGACAATGATAGGGAGAGAGAAAAACAGAGAGATGGAGTGGAGGGAAGGGAAGGATATAGGGAGGAAAGGAGAGGGGAAACAAAACAGAGGAATGATGTTGGAAGAAATTAATTGAACATCACTTGTATACAATTTCTAGTTTCTCCTCTTCCTCCTCTTCCTCCTCCTCCTCCTGCCCATCATCATCATCATCACCTTGCTCATCCTCCTCCCCTTTCACTTACCCGTCTATGATCTAACCAACTAACCAATTGACTGACTGACCTTCCTTATTGTCTTATGAAGGTGGCGGTGGTGATGAAGGTGACTGACTAACTTTCCTGTCTTGTGGTGGTGGTGATGGTGGTGGTGGTGGTGATGGTGGTGGTGGTACAGAACTGATATCACGAAGACTGGCTGCCAATATTTGAGCGGCAAACACCCTCCTTCAACACCCCATTAATTCCTGGCGTCGTGTTGACTCGCCTGCTTTCCCGTAAATCAATATACTTGACGGCCAATGTTAAATCCAGATCTTGTTGTTGTTACTCCTTTTGCTCCTGTCTCTCTCTCTCTCTCTCTCTCTCTCTCTCTCTCTCTCTCTCTCTCTCTCTCTCTCTCTCTCTCTCTCTCATTGTTGTTGTTGTTGTTATTGCCGTTTTTGTTTCTTGTTTACTGAGTTTTTTTATGTTTTTATTCATTTATTGTACTATATATTCTCTCTCTCTCTCTCTCTCTCTCTCTCTCTCTCTCTCTCTCTCTCTCCCCGGTTGCCACCACATCCCACACTCCACACCCATCCTCCCTTCCCTTCCCCTTCCCTCCACCCTCCTACCCCACTGCACTCCACACCCCCCTTTCAATGCCCACTCCACCACACCTCTTCCCTAACCACCCCCACCCTGTCTCTTGCTTCCACCCCCTTCCATACCTCCCATCCCATCCACACCCAGCCTCTCTGCACCCCATACTCCTCCCATCCTCCTCCACCCTGCCCCGCTCCACATTCCACTCCCTACCTATCCCTACGCCCTCCCCCGCTGCACTCCACATCCCTCACTAACCATCCCACACCCAGTTCCACCCCCTCCTCCTCTCCCTAGCCTCCACCCTGCCCAGCTCCACTCCGCTCCCTAAGTGGATGAATGCGTGCGTGGATGCTTCTGTTTCTGGATTCCACCCCCTCCCAACCCCCATCCTGCCTTGCTCCACTCACCCACTCTCTACCCCACCCGGTCCATCTCTACTCTGCCACCCGTTCCACTGTAGCTCGTTCCCTAAGTGGATGAACGCATGGGTGGATAAGTAGTTTAAAGGATGGATGAATGCGTGGATGGGTACGTGGTTTAAAGGATGGATGAGTTGCTTGGGTGGAAGGTAAGATGAGAGGGTGGGAAAGGAACGTTCATTTTTTCTTTTTTTATTCTCTCTCATTGTTATCTTTTCACATCCCTTATCTTGTCGTTATCGCCGCCTTTGTACAGCTTATCTCTCTCCGTAATGATCTTGAGATTTTCCTGTGTAAAGACTGATAGCAAGGAAGCAGTCTCCAACATTTTCCTAATTCCCTTTCCGTTTTCAGTGAGCTCAACTTGGTCTGTTTTCAGTGATCCGATTCTCTCTCTCTTTTTTGTTTTGTCATATCACAGAAAGGAAGATTGAAGGGAAGAAGGAAGAACGGAGATGTAATAAAAAGGGATGGGGGGTAGGGGGTGGGAAGGGGTTTTAAAAATGTGAAAAAGAACATTGGAAAGCGAGAGAAAGCACTGTAGTTATGATGGAGTCGGGGCACTGGGGATAGTTGCATGGAGGGAGAGGGAGAGGGAGAGAGAGAGGAGGGGGACACGGTTGCCAGATAATCGTACACAGAGCCGCGTATTTACCGGTTTCTGGCCCATAACTGTTGCCAAGAAACACCAATAATAAACCATTTAAACGATAACCATATATGAAGGCAGTTATTTGAGTAATGAAGGCAGTTTTGGGGTCGGGTATCGGTAAACATAAGAAGCAGAGTACGACAATCTAGCGACGTTGGGGGGGGGGGATACTGTAGTTATGACGGAGGCGCAGCGCGGAGGTGGTCGGAGCTCGGATCTGAGGGAGTTGGCGGAGTGTGCATTTAGGGAGCCTGGAGTTGCCGGTCACTTCGGAAATCAAGTCACGGAAAGCAATCAGACAAGCCTACAATGGACCACAAATCAACAAGTACCATTTCCAGCGGGAGGAGCGACGAACTGATACCCATGACGCTCGGATCTGAGGGAGTTGGCGGAGTGTGCATTTAGGGAGCCTGGAGTTGCCGGTCACTTCGGAAATCAAGTCACGGAAAGCAATCAGACAAGCCTACAATGGACCACAAATCAACAAGCACCATTTCCAGCGGGAGAGGCGACGAACTGGTACCCGTGACGTTCCCTTTCCTCAGCGCGGACCGGGGCGTGGCGGAGACCCAGCCAACACGAGTGAAAATATCCTTCGCGACACGCCGGGGGATCCTCAGCAGGTGGAGAGTCATCCTGGACACGCCCTTCTTGCTGAGGCTCCGGGAAGGCGAGGAACGGACCGTCTACGAGTTGGTGCAAGCCCGTTGGAACATCCCGAGGGTCTTTGCAGCCCGTCCTGGCCTTCCCGTGCGCCTGAAGCTCAAACGCCGCTCTACAACCCTCCGGCAACTCAGCCTCACGTCGGGGCAGCTGCTGGAGGGGGCGCTGATGGGATTCCTGCACCTGTACCTCCGTGATGAGACTCTTCTGTTCCACGCCGAGTCGCGGGTGTGTGTTGAGCGGCTCCCTTCCTCCACTGGGCAGGAGTCAAGTCACCCTTCTGATAACGATGCCCGCCCTGCACCACCCTTGCCGCCCTCATCTTCTCCCCCATCCTCAGACCCCCGCCCTAAGCCTTCCCCGTCCTCCCCATCGTCATCCATGAGGCTATCTACCTCATCAGCGTCTCTTCCCCAGACGCCTAACGATCGGCCCTCGCCCATTCAGGTGATCGACGTGACGCTTCCACTTCAAGGAGCTTCCACGCCTCAGAGGAGCTCCTGGAAGTGCCCTCCACTTGTGCCCACCCTTGCGACGCTCCTGCTTTTGGGGCTGGCCGGCTGCGGGCTGGTCTACCACCGAAGAGGAGTGTTGAATGGCTTGCAAGTAGATGAGTTGCCGTCTGAGTCTCCTGAACACGATTACTTCTCAGCATACAATCATGGACAACTTGAGGACGAGCTTGAGGATTACGTTCACGAGATGAACGAAAAAGACAAACAAGACCTTCCTCCTCTGAATGATGACGACGCACAGGAAGGGGAAGAGAAGGGACAGGTGACAGACATGGACCTCCTCAAGAGGGCATCCTGCAGGACGACGGTGCGCGGCGTCCACTACAGCGGCAAACTAAGCCAAGTCCTGCACGCGGAGGACGTCCAGTGCCTCCCGTGGTCCCTCTTCGACGTGGCTCTGTTCATCAAGCAAACGCGCTGGGGCGACGTCAGCCGCTGGACGGACGCCAAGGACGAGAGGTCGCGTGAGTATCGACCAACCCGCTCACAGCGACGGAAACTAGAGAAAAAATGGAAGGAAATGTTCAGCGAAATATCGTCAGGCTCAACAAGGCTTTGCCGCAACTTTGGCGGCCTATTCACCGAGCCTTCCTGTCTGATCAACGGGACGGACGCCTTCAAGATCGACATGAAGAAAATCTTTTCCGTGATCCAAGGCAGCTACAACAGGAACAAGACCGTGGTGGCGGCTTGCGGCGTGCCCGTCTGCCCTGACTTCTTCGGGCCGCACGCCAGGCAGCAGTGCAGGGTGACCCAGCATGGGACGGAGGCGGCGGGAGGGGCGTGCCTTCCCTTCCGTGACTTCACGCCGCCGAGCCCCTTCCACTGCAACATCACGGAGGACGTCCAGGGCCCGACGTACACATGGACACACCCTTCGGAGGGCTACTCGCTGCTCGTCCCCACGCGGGCCCGCCGCTGCCACGACCTCCGCCGCGCAGTGCTGGTCAAGGGCGGCTATGAGGCGCGCGTCTGGTTTGAGATCCCCGTGATGAAGGACTACGTCAGCCTGCGGGTTCACCCCTACTCCGACGAGCAGCCCGTGGAGCTGATCCTGCAGTACCGCTACTCCGCTGACCGTGCTGACGGCGGCTACAACGTGGGCCTGACCTCCCGCCACTTCCACGTGTTCCACGCCCAGCACCTGGCGCACGTGTCCCGCGGCCACGCGCCCATCCTGACGGACTACTTCCCGCTCACCGTCTGGAAGAAGGTCCTCAATGTGACGCAGGACAAGACGCTGCAGTACGCGGCCAAGGACGTCGTGGAGGCGATGAACGCCGGGAAGGTGACAGACGTCGTCTTCCAAAAGAAGGGAAAGAAGGCTCAGTTAAGTTTCCAAGACGGACGTCACACCATCAAGCTGTCCAGCCCCGACGAGGCCGATCGCTTCCCTCGCTTCGTGCGTCTGTTCAGCGACGGCCTGGCGGAGGTGCAGATGGACGCGTTCTGCCCCGTCGTCCACGTGCACAGAAGCCAGAGATTCATCAATGACTTCAACGACGCAGTCTTTCGCCATAAAGACCGAATGACAGAGAGAGCCAGAGCCGTGGTGGGAGTGCACGGCAATCCCGTGGTGTACTTCAGGCACCGGCAGGAAGGCGTGTACTTCCCCCTGCAGCGCAAGAGGCGCTCCACCCACATGATACTCTACCACCACTACAACGGAGGCGGCGACGGAGCCTCAGTTTTCTTCTCGACTTTCCCGAGACTCAGCGACGCGTTGCTGCTGAGTCTGCAGCCTCCGTACAAGTTCCAGCTGCTGAGGGGCTCCCCGCAGCCGCCGATGGAATGGGAAAATCGCCAGGCGGGTCCCTTCGAAGGGCAACACTTACAGATCGGCTGGCATGGCTACAGCGTGACCTTCACCAAGACCACCTTCACCCTCCACCACCTCGGCAAGAAGGGCGCGGTCATCCTCATCTACAAAGCAAATTTCTTGCGCTATCAACCTCCAGTCCTTTACGCGTTTCTTTCCGCAAGTGGAGGAAAGTTCACCGTCAACTGTCAGCCCCGCTACGAGGAATACATGAAGACGACGCCCAAAGCTTCCACTCAGGCCAAACTAACGCTCGCGGGAACGGAGTACGCGGGTGTTCGGGCTGTATCTCGCAGCGGCCGCCTCTGCCTCCCCTCCCAGCACAGCCCGCAGGCGCTGTGCCGCACTTGGAGCATCGGGAAGATGCTGCACCGCGGGCCCGCGTGTCGCGTGCTGAGTGGCAAGGATTTTCAAATCAAGCTCAAGCAGCTGGGCATCAACGGAACGGAGGACGAAGCGTCAGTAATCAAGGAGAGGGATCACCCGGCGTCTCCATTCTTTGGGTTTGGTTTTGAGTCCTGCGGCGTCCGACACAAACACGAGAACGACCCTGTCTTCCATTACTTCAGTGTCTCGCGCGCCACAGAAATCCGCAGATCGTCGGAATTGCTTGATCTTCGAACGGTGACGAGTGGAAAGCTTGAGTTTGGCTTCCTGTCGGCCAGCAACGCCACCGACAGTGTGATGAGTCTACTCTTCCTCGATACAGCGGGTCAAAAAAGAATGCAGATCTTTCTGGGTGTTTATAAGAAATATTTGACCGTGAGAGCGTTTCTCAAGGACAGGAAGGACGTGGCACGCTCCGCAAAGCTGTCAGGGATTGAGGTCATCACGGAGACCAATTACAGCCACTGTGAGCTCTGGATGACGAGCACGCTCATGGACATCCAGTGCTGGGATTTCCTGAAGAAGCAGATGGCGCCAATGCTGCCGAAGATCAACTACCGAGTCATCATCAACGACACGAGTGAGGGAGCCGTGCGGTACATCAGCCTTGGCACAGACGTCACGGTGCACGAGGCCGTGGTGAGGAGATCCTCGGGGGCAAGAACAGCCTGGTTTGACTCTCCGGAAGGAAGGCCGAGGCAGGGCGTCAGCGTGTGGCGCGTGAGGCTGCCCTGCCCCTGGTTCACCCTCCCGCCCCGCACGCCCTCCCACCTCAGGCCGCTGCGGCTCAACCAAGACTACTTCTTCCAAACGGACCGGAACACGTCCTTGGTGTCCCTCAACTTCTTTAACGACATCGACCCCAAGGAGGCCTACGAGCGGCCGCTGGAGATACGCTACACCCCCGGCAAGGCGGTGCAGGTAAAGTTCGTCACCAAGTACAGGACGGAGACGCTGGAGTACGACACAAACCCTCTCGAGTATAAGTTCATTTTCTCGGTCACTAAACTGGACACCAACATGTGGCTCAGCGTGGCTCGCCAGCTCTGCCCCGAAACCCTCCACGCCGTTCTCATCCAGCGCGGCGCCGCCAGCAGGAGCAGCCGACCCGCAGAGGCCATCACCTTCGTCAGTCGTCAAGGCTCCCGCCGGGTCCTGTGGAACGAGGAAGGCAAGAGACAAACGGAGCTGGAGCTGGAGCGCGTCAACCTCAGTTTGGAATGGTTCCCCCGACACTGCTGGAGCACCGTGGCCATCAACACGTACGTCGTGGCGCTGCGGGACCGCTTCAGGAAAGTGAAGTACATCATCGAAGTGGACGACAACCGAGGCCTCGACGCGGCCACCCTCGAGTTCTTCTCCGTCGAGATGCACAACGAATCTGCCGCGTTCTCCGTCAACACCCGGAGCTGCGAGCCGCTCACCCGGGAGCAGATCGAGAACTACAAGGAGAGTCGACTGGTGCTGACCTCGAGGGGGAACTGCTCCCAGCCGTGCGGCACAGGCTACCGTCTGCTGGAGTACAGGTGTAAGCGGCCCATGAACGGCGCCCTCTGCAAGGCTGACCACACGGGCCTGCAGACGGGCGAGCGGCTGGAGGCACTCAAGGTGTGGGCGACGTGTCACGAGAGAGAATGTTTCAGACTCAAGAACTACTTACGGCCGATCAACATCACTAACGTCACCTTGGCCATCGGCGAGCGAGTCACACTGACCTGCGTCGATGAGGCGTACAGTTTCGCCCTCAAAAAGAACATGCCCGCCGACCACCGCCTCGAGGTGCTCTGGTTCAGGGACGACGCGCCGCACGAACACCAAAGAAACAGCATCGTCGTCAGCATGGCAGGCCCCGATGACGCCGGACTCTACCACTGCTACATGCGGCACAACGGCGGTCTGCACTACGCTGTCCAGACCGTCGGCGTTATTCCAGACAAGAACGAGAGATACGTGATGCTCTTAATGAACCACGAGCTTGAAATGCGCGCCCCTAAGCTTCTGGAGGCGCTGGAGCATCAGGTGGTGGCGTCCTGGTACCACAGAAGGACGAGGGATGATAAGTATGAAAAGATCCAGACGGGCTTCATGGGCTGGGTGGAGACGCTGACACTGAGGCAGGTGAAGGAGCAGCACCTCGGGGAGTACCTGGGCTGCCTCAAGGGCTTTCCGCACGGCGCCAACCTCACTGCTGCCCAAGACACACAACTGGCCGATATGGCGTGTCCCTTCTACGCTAAACTCATCAAGGATTCTTATAGGAACAGGATTAGTCCCTACATCAAGATGGTGGTCTCACTCAACGCAGAGGAGTACGTCGGGTGGTTCGTGCTGGTGCTGCTCGTCATGCGGCTGCTGGAGTGGCTCGCCAAGTGCCTCTACATCCGGAGGCAGACACGGAAGGTGGACTTCTGGGACAAAACGAGGCTGAGGATCAAAATGTTGGGGGAGACGCCGCTGCACCGCTACGAGGGGTCATCAAGGGGAGAGGCTGGCGAGAGGGTACCGACGGGGGAAAAGGGAGAGTAAGACCAGGACAACAAAGGGCGAGACCAAGGAAAATGAAGGAGGAGAGAAGCGCAAAAGAAGATAAGAGGAAGAATACGCCACAGAAATACTACCGCTTCAGAGGCTAGACCAAGCAACATGAAGGAGGAGAGAGGCGCAAAAGAAGAGGAAAAACACGCCACAGAAACACTACCGCTTCAGAGGCGAGACCAAAGAACATGAAGGAGGAGAGAAGCGCAAAAGAAGAGGAAAAACACACCACAGAAACACTACCGCTTCAGAGGCGAGACCAAGGAACATGAAGGAAGAGAGAGGCGCAAAAGAAGAGGAAAAACACACCACAGAAACACTACCAGACAACGGAGCGCTGGGAAGATTCGTAAGGACACGGCGAGAGTGAGTCATGAGCAGGTACCGTTGATGAAAATAAAGGTAGTGACGGTGACAGTGACGACAGAATAAACGAAATTACGGTAACAGTGACTCATCAACAGCACAAATGATGAGAGAATGACTAATATACACTTCCTATCAGCAACGAGGCCAAGAGAAAAAGTGTTCAGAAATAAAGAAAAACAACTGAACAGCTAAATTCCCTTACTATTATTTTTATGTTGTATATTCTTCAGTCTTGTTAGATCAAAAACTGCGGTCTGTCGCTATCATACGTTAAAGGTATACAAACAACAAAGCTTACTAACAAAATACCCTTCCTACTGTTGTTATGTTTCATCCTATCCATTCTTATGTTAACCAAAAAATCCTCTCTGTAGCTATCATACATTACAAATAAATATATGAGTTCAATACCTTAGTGTTTGTTATCATTTCATCTGCGCTGCAAGACATACAAAATAGAATCAATACCGAAGGCTGAGAAATGGATATTCTTGAAGGGAAAAAACATGTATCTCCCGTCCCGCTACTAGTAACAAAGGTCATAAGAGAGAATGGAAAAGGGAAGGAGAGGAGAAAGGAAAGAAAGAGAAGGAAGAGCAAGTAATGGAAATGAGTAAGGAAATAAAATAAAACAGAAGAAATATTAAATGAAAAGAAGGATGGAAAGAAATGTGGAAGGAAGAAGGGAAGGAAGGAAGGAAGAAAGAAAGAAAGAAAGAAAGAAAGAAAGAAAGGAAGGAGGTGAGAAGCAAAGAAGTGTTAAGAAGGAGGAAGGAAGCAAAGAAAGATCAGGGTCCTCCTCCTCCTCCTCCTCCTCCTCCTCCTCCTCCTCCTCCTCCTCCTCCTCCTCCTCCTCCTCCTCCCTTTTTCTTCTCTTTATTTATTGACAGATTTCACATTTCTTTCCTTCACTATTCTCCTCCTCCTCCTCCTCCTCCTCCTCCTTCTTCTTTCATGTTATTGCTCTTCTTTCTTCATCTTTCTTTTCCTCTCCCCTCCTCCTCCTTTTTCTCTCCATTCTTCTCTTCTCTTCCTCCTCCTCCTCCGTTGTTTCCTCCTCTTTTCTCTCCCGGCACAAGCTCTCTCACTTTTCCTCTTCAACTATGCATAAGTGTTCCTTCTCTTCTTCCTCCTTCCTTCCCCCCATCCCTCCCTTTCTTCTTTCTTCCCTTTCCTCCTTCCTCTGTTACCTCTCACCATCACCAAGACTATCATCACTACCCATCATTACTTTCAAACCCTCATCACCATCACCACCATCACTTACAACCAAAAGCCTTAACCCTGATCTTTCTTGCAACCTTAACACTCAACCTCAACCTCCCTAAACTCCTAACCCTTAACCCATTACTGTATATACCTGTCCTTCCTTCCCCTTTAAGTCCCCCCTTTAATAATTCGACCTTTACCATCATCACCTCTATTACCCATTATGACCTTAATTTACCTCCATTTACCTGTGTTAACCTATCCTAATTAATGTCCCAAACCCAACCTTCCTATCCTCTTCCCCTATCTTTTACCCATCATCACCATCACCACCACCATCACCACCCTGTTATCAAACCTTCAGTCCATTCCATAACCCACATCAATCATCTTCATTAACCCATGCCTCCCCCATTTCCCTCTATATATACCTGTATTTGGACGCCTACCACCACCACCACCACCCAGCCTCCTCATCCTCCTCCCCATCCATATCCTCCCTTCCCCATCCATCTTCCCCCTTTTCCCTTCCCTGTACCTCTATGTATACCTCTGTCTTTCACCTACCACCACCATCACCACCCAGCCTCCTCAGCCTCCTCCCCATCCATATCATCCCTTCCCCATCCATCTGGCCCCCTCCCCGTCCATCTCCCCCGCGCCGCCCATCTCCCCGAAGTCCAGTGGGGGAAGGATTGAATAATGAATGAGGGGCCTCGCGCACGGAGACGTCGGGACTTGTCGCCTTTCAGAACCGGGATGGTCACTTGACATCGGTGTGTGTGTGTGTGTGTGTGTGTGTGTGTGTGTGTGTACATATATAAATTTACATATTCGTACATACAGGATGAGAGATAGGGAGTGAAAGAGAAGCTGATACACACACACACACACACACACACACACACACACACACACACACACACACACACACACACACACACACAGAATATCATAATGCAATAAAATAACAGTATAGGATTTGAACCTTCTCGGATTTCTAAATATATTAAACACCCAAAGAATATTCTCACCTTTATTTTCAATCACATCTTAACTTTACTTTCCTCGACCTTTTCAAAATTATCAACCCTCTTTTTTTTCTTTTTTCATTCAATCCTTCCTTTCTTCTTCCATCCCTTCATCTCTTTCTTCAACTTTCTCTACCTCTTCCTCTTCCTCTAACTGTCTTTTTTTCCTTCCTTTTCTCCTCCTCTCTCGTTTTTTATCTACAATTCTCTAATTCGTTTTCCATTCCTATTCTATCCATTCGACTCCTTAGGTATACTGTCCTTCCTCAATCTCTTCTCTTCCTTTCTTTCTTCCTTCTTTCCTTCTTTTCCTTCCTCTTTCTTAGCTACTGTTCTCTCTCCTTATCTTTCCTCCCCTTAATCATCTCATTCCATTTCTTCTTTCTTTTTTTTCTTTACGTAACTCTGCTTTCTTCCTCACTTCCTTTCTAAGTTCTCACTGACCTTTATTTTCCTATAATTTAATCTCTCTCTCTCTATCTCTCGCTCTCCCTCTCCCTCTCTCTCTCTCTCTCTCTCTCTCTCTCTCTCTCTCTCGACTATATCTATATTCCTGACACTGCATTTCCTTCACTACCTCCCTCCCTCCCTCCCCCATTCCTCCTTCCCTCCCTCTCTCCCACTCTCCCTTTCCCTCCCTCCCTCCCTCCTTCAATCAGAAACCATCAGTGACACTCAGAATTCGCTTTAATAAACATCACCTTTGCCCTCCCTAGGCGAAGAGAGAGAGAGAGAGAGAGAGAGAGAGAGAGAGAGAGAGAGAGAGAGAGAGAGAGAGAGAGAGAGAGAGAGAGAGAGAGAGAGAGAGAGAGAGAGAGAGAGAGAGAGAGAGAGAGAGGCAGAGAGAGAGGAAGAGGAAATGGAGGGAGGAGAGGGAGGGAGGGAGAGAAGAGGGAGAGAGGGAGAGAGGGAGAGAGGGAGATGACCAGCACTGCGTCATCCTCCTCCCTTCCCTTAACTCCCTGAAAGTTTAAGTTGATGACCGCAAACTGTCTTAACCTTAAAGGATAATAGGAATAACATCAGTAATAATAATAATAATAATAATAATAATAATAATAATAATAATAATAATAATAATAATAATAATAATAATAATAATAATAATAATAATAATAATAATAATAATAACGAAAATAGCGCTGAAGTAATCTAAAGAGGATGAAAAAGAAGAAAAAGAAGATCAACAACAACAACAAAAATAGGTAGAACAAAAGAAACATGAAAAAGGAAAAAGAAAAAGATTAATAAGACAAATAATAAAGACAACAACGGCAAAATCAAGAAACCAGAACACAAAGGAAGAAGGAAAAACAAAAGAAGAATAAGAAATAGAAGGAGAATCAAGAACTTACACCCAAAGGAAGGAAAACAAAAGAAGATCGCAGAGTAAAAATAAACTACACCTCTCCACGTAAACACCAGCACCCAAGACCCAGACTAAGCCCTCTCTAAGACCCAGACCAAGACACTCCCCCAAGGCCCCCAGAGCATCACTATTGCCGCGTGATTCATTAACATAACACGCAACACCCCCACGCGAGTCTCCCACTTATAGCAGGCAGGCACAGCAGCAGCGTCGTGTTCAGGAGTTTATAGTTTGCGTCTTTTCAACGGGGTGCAAGTTCAGGGAGAGTGAGAGAAAGATCAAGTTCGAGAAAGAGTGAAGAGAAGGAATGAGCAAAGGGTTGATAATAATAATAATAATAATAATAGAAATAATAGTTGTGACGATGATGATGTGAAGAAGTAAAAGAGATAGAAGAAAGAGGAGACGAAGAAGAAGAAAAAGGAAATAAATCACAGCAGTAAAGACAATAAGTATCTAATAAGTTACAACAACAATAATAATAATAATAATAATAATAATAATAATAATAATAATAATAATAATAATAATAATAATAATAATAATAATAATAATAATAATAATAATAATAATAATAATAACAACAACCACAAAAATAACAAGTCTTAATACATTTCTAGCTATGGAATGACACTACAGAGAGAGAGAGAGAGAGCATCGGTGAGGGCCGCGAGCCTGTATGAATAAACAAAGTGTATGTCAGGGGGTGAGGAGCAACAAGCTGGACCGTATCAACAATTCTGACGACCCTACCCCCCTTGACCCCCCTTGACCCCCTTTGACCACCCCCGAACCCCTCCACCCCCCTTCCCTCAATTCTGCCATCCACCTCTCTCAAAACCCCTTCCATATGTCAACCTCTTTTCACCCCTTTTTCAAACTTTCCCTTTTCCTTCCGATCTCCTCTTCTCCCCTTTCCTTCTACCTCCTCCTCCTTCCCCCTTTTTCTCACTTTCCCTTTTTCTTCCTATCTCTTCTTCTCTTCCCCCTTTCCACCCCTTCCTCTTTCTCTCTACCCCCTCCTCCTCCTCCTCCTTCCCCCCTTTCTACCCCCTTCCTTTTCCCATCTCATCCTCCTTTTCATATTTCCTTGTATTTAAACTTTCCATAGCTTGTAACTCATCCACCTCCTCTTTTCTTTCCAGCATCCATCTCATTTTCCACTCCACCTGCTCATCCACCTCTCAGTTCATCCACTTTTGCCCTTCACTCTCCCGGCCTAGTCCTCCTCCACCTCCTCCACTCTCACATACATCTACTATCTATTCCACCGCCTCCACTTCCCTTCCCTTAACTATTCCGGCTTCTCCTCCTCTTCCTCCTCTTCCTCTTCCTCCACTTCCCTTCCATCCTCTTCCAGCATCCCTCATTTTCTACCTTCCTCGTCCACTATTCTTCCCTCCACTCCTCCTCTTCCACCTCTAACCCCATTTCTTTCTTCCACTTGTTCCACTTGTCTTCCTCCTCCACCTCTTCCCTCCCTCTCCCTCTCTCTCTCTCTCTCTCTCTCTCTCTCTCTCTCTCTCTCTCTCTCTGTTTCCCTCCGTTCTCACCTCCACATATCTTTTTTCTCTCTCCCCTCTCCCTCCATCTCTCTCCCTCCCTCCCTTCTCTCCCTTCTCCCTTCCCACGTTGACAGTTCTTCTCCAACTTATACTGCCCACTGGTCTTCCTCTCCTCTCCCTTCTCTCTCCCTCCTTCCCTCCCTCTCTCCCTATCTACCTACCTACCTACCTCTCCCTTACCCTTCTGTCACCAGCTCTCCTTTCCTCTTCTTCGCCGTCCCTTCCCTTACTGTCAACCCTCTCTCTCTCCCTTCTTCTCTCCTTTCCTCCCTCCCTCCCTCCCTCCCTTCTCTCCTCCGTCGTGTTACCCTTCACCTCTCTCCTTTTTTTGCTCTATTTTCTTTCCCTTCTCTTATTACGCGTTCATCATGGAAAGTCGTATTGTTGTTATTGTTGTTATTATTATTATTATTATTATTATTATTATTATTATTATTATTATTATTGTTGTTGTTGTTGTTGTTGTTTATGTTGCTGTTCTTTCAATCCGATCTTCTGTTCCTTTAGTTTGCTTGAAAATTATAAGAAAAGAAATGAATGTAAGTAAACGAAAACAAGGAATGAATGAATGAAGGAAGGAAGGAAGGAAGGAAAAGTAAATAAATAAACAAATAAATAAATAAAGATACGTCCATTAAAAGAGTACATTCGCATTTCTTCCTTAATACTACAAAGAAAGAGAAAATAAAAGAGAAATAAAACAAATATACTGGAAGTCGAATATCAAAGCGAGAGAGAGAGAGAGAGAGAGAGAGAGAGAGAGAGAGAGAGAGAGAGAGAGAGAGAGAGATATATATATATATATATATATATATATATATATATATATATATATATATATATATATATATTCGTAACACATTCTCGGATAGCGGAAGGTTGTCTGTCTGTGTCTGTGTGTGTGTGTGTGTGTGTGTGTGTGTGTGTGTGTGTGTGTGTGTGTGTGTTCGCTTCTACAGCATACATATTTGTTGTATATTTACCTAACACTGCCTTGCCCCTCCACTAAAGACGACACACTTAACAAAAAAAAATCATCTATACATATTTTCGAAGTACCGTTAAGGAATCTCTATTATACTGGAGTTTGTTATGTCAGTAGATTTGATGAGGTAAATATATACACAAATTTTAATGCATATTCAATTAACACTATGAATACTGTTTGTAAGACGCCATATCTTGTTTTGTGGGTGAAATTACATCTTATCACAATCATCATCATCATTGTCATCGTCATCATCATCAGCTCGTATCATGCCACCACAAGACATAGGAATCACCCAATCATTTCTCTTCGTTGCTATCCTGTGTCTAGTTCCCAGGCTCGAGACAAACGTTTCATATACTTTTGAACACACTATCAGCATTTCATTATCTGTTCCTACAAGCGCACTGAGTGGACACCCTTCCCTCAAGACTTGCTAACACACTGGTTGGTATTGAAGGACGCTTCCGCCTCTCAAATGAACTATTTACAAAGAACAAAAATAAACTCAGCCGGGTTCTAATGGGTGCTACAGAAGAAGTCACACTACCACCAGGGCCATAAAACTACCCATGGAAATGCCCAGGACTCCCACGAAAGCCTTGTCAGATATGTGTGCTTCGGCGCCGGAATGTACAAAAATATAACCCACTCTCATCAGCCGTAACTACAAGCACATTAGTTGTATATATCTACCCGTACCTTGGCTTCCCGTGATGAGCTGTACCTATTTACCCACGCACTGGTTTCACGTCATGTCCTTCTCCGATGTAACAATAGGCCGGTTTCATGGGGCAAACTCGACCCTCGGCTTAAGGGGCTCTTACACTGGGCAAATTTTCCGTGGATCTTCAGTCAAACCACGATTTCCGCTGGCGTGGTTCTCATATTTCCGTGGTTTTCTGGCGTGTCCACGATCTTCCAAAGCTACGGTAGATTTAACCAAAGGACGACGGTATTACTCACCATCATCATCATCAGCAATAACAAGAGACAAATGACAGTCACGCTAGCGGAAATCGTGGTTTGACTGAAGATCCACGAAAAATTTGCCCAGTGTAATAGCCCCTTTAGTGTGTCTGTTAATGGACTCCGCTGAAATTAATGTCCGAACTGGGTGTCTCCGGAGATTGGTTGTATCTGCGCACATCACTGGCTCTGTTTCTCTCCGTCTCCCTGCTTCTCGGTCACCGCTGCCTTCATATAATCGCTTTGTAGTTAAATATATATACTGTCGAAACTTGGCGTGCTTCATAAATAACAGATTGTCAAGATATTATTACTCATTGGTAGATAGTAAATAAGTTATGTACTACTACTACCAATATTACTACCACTATTACTACTATTACTTCAACTTCTACAGGACGGGTGGATGCTGCAGCGAGTACACAGGTAAACTTGCAGGTAAAGTGGGAATCTCGGTATTCTCAAATATTCACCTGAGCTTAACATCAGGTGAGAGAGAGGAGGAGGAGGAGGAGGAGGAGGGGAGGGGGAAGGGAGAGCGGAACATGGGAAGTGGTTGGAGAGTGTGTTGGGGGGTGGAGTATTGCAATGTTCAAGGTGGAGTAGTGTGTGTGTGTGAGTGTGTGAGTGTGTGTGTGGAGGAAGATTACGATAGAGGAAGCGAAAGAGAAAGGAAAAGAGAAAATGACAAGAGATGAGAAGAGGAGAGAGAATGCAATGTGGAGTAGGAGAAAGAGGAAGAGAGAGAAAGAGATAGAAAAGGAGAAAAACTGACTGAATGGAAGAGAAAAAGATGAGAGAAGAGGAGAGAGAATTAATGTGGAGTAAAAAATAGAGAAAGACAGAAAGAAAGGAAGAGGAAAAATGAGAATTAAAGACTGGATCGGAGAGAAGAGATGAGAGAAGAGAGAGAGAATGAGATAAGGAGAAGGAGATAGAGGAAGAGAGAAAAAGTAAGGAGAGGGGAGAATCAGTGACTGGATAAGAGAGAAGAGGTGAGAGAGAGAGAGAGAGAGAGAGAGAGAGAGAGAGAGAGAGAGAGAGATGATAATGAGTAGAGACAAGAGATGAGAGTAATAGATAATAGAGAGAAAGACAGGAAGGAAGAAGATAGAGGAAGAAAGAGAGAAAGGAAATATTAGAATGAGTAGCTGAATGAGAGAGAGACAGAGAGAAAAGTTGAAAGTAAAAGTTGATAGAAAGAGAAAAAGAGAAAGACGACGGCGATGTGAAGCAGAAATAGAGGAAAAAAGAGAGAAAGGAAAGATGAAAATGCGTAAATGAACAAGAGATAAAAGAGCTCAGAGTAAATAGCAGAGTTAAGGACACAGAGACAGATAACCTCACCAACAACCCCCCCCTTCTACCCCCCTTCCCCCCCTCTCTCCCCCCCGGCCATAAGAGCAACAATAGCCCTGCCGTGACCTCGATCGGCCAATCTGTCTCTCGTTACCTGCGCCGCGGGACCCATGAGGCCCCTGGTTACCGCACCGCCGACATCACTTCGCCGCCCGCACCGCTCATAAGGGACGGGCATCAGCGCTATAGGAAGGTTAGGTTTGAGTATGTTGATTTACGTTTGTTGTTGATTTAGAGAGGATAGGAATACACGTTTTATTTGTCTCTTTCTTCCTCTTTTTACGTTTGATTCTCTATTTCTCTCTCTCTCATAAAGGTCACTCATCAACGCTGTACAAAGGTTAGGTTTGAGTATGTTGATTTATTTTTGTTTAATCCCGTGTGTTGTTAATATAGAGAGGATACGAGGACACGCTTTACTTGTCACTTTCTTCCTCTTTTTACGTTTGATTCTCTCTGGATGATAGTGATGAACGTTGTACTTTTTCCAACCTGCATTACTTTATATTTTGGTTCCCTCAATAAGGCCACGCGTTAACACTAGAGAGAGATTAAATTTTAAGGTTTATTTTTCTTTGTTACATCTTGTGTATTGATACGAAAGAGATAATAGCAATCAACGCTAGCGAAATTGTTTTTCTCTGCGTGTGATTTACTGTTGCCGGCCGCTGATTGCATTAGTCTGGCCGCCGTCCGTCTGTCATAAATTGTTTTTCGTTCTGTTAAATCGCTCCTCGAGTGACCTTTTGTGGTTGACCTTTCCTGTCTCGCCTCCAGACGATGCGTCTTGTTCCCAGACAAAAAATAAAAACATACACACGAGGACTGACTGTTTCTCCGTCTCTCTGTTTGTGTGTGTATATATAGTGTGTGTGTGTGTGTGTGTGTGTGTATATATATATATATATATATATATATATATATATATATATATATATATATATATATATATATATATATATATATATATATATATATATATATACATATATATATATATATATATATATATATATATATATATATATATATATATATTATTGTGTTGGTTCGCGCTGCGGTTCCTGACCAGAACGAATCAAATCCTTCCCACAAAACAACCTTTCCGCGGCGCCGCAAAGGTCAAACACAGACACGAAAAACAAGTTCCCGACGCCGATGATGAACTTAAATAAAAAGTCTCAACGCAAAACGTAATGTTTAAATCGTGGGAAATTTAACCTGCAAACTGCATCGCCGCGTCCAGGCGCGGGAACAAAGATTTGTTTTTGCTGCAGCGGAAATACTCCGCGTGGCGCCAAGCACCACCGGAGGCGGAAATAAACGTACATATGATATATATATATATATATATATATATATATATATATATATATATATATATATATATATATATATATATATATATATATATGTGTGTGTGTGTGTGTGTGTGTGTTTGTGTGTGTATCCGTCTGTCTGTCCGTCTGTCTTTGTGTGAGTGAGTGAGTGAGAGGTGAGTGAGTGAGAGGGGGGGGGGTGGGGGGGCTCTCCCGGCATGCCACATTCATCATCGCCTCCATGATGCAGCAGCAGGTGACGACACTCTTAATTGCGCTAACAACCTCTCGCGGCGAGTCATCCTCACGCGATGAATCTTGGATGACTCACTCTCGCCGCCCCGCCAGACGCCCAGCCAACCAGCCTCAGCCTCGCGCCCAGCCATTCACGAGTCCAGCCAGCCTCAGCCATTCACAGTCCGGCAAAGCTCAGCCTCAGCCTCTCCCCTCAGCCATTCACCAGTCTAGCCACCCTTCCAGTCAGCCATTCATTCCAATCAGCCTCCCAGTCAGCCATCCACCAGTCCAGCCAGCCTCAGTCACGTGTCCAGCCACTTCAGACGTCCAACATACTAGCCTCTCGCCCAGCCATTCAACAGTCCAGCCAGCACTAGACATTCAGCCATTCAACATTCAGCATTTATATCCTTCCAGTCAGCAAGTCAACAGTCAAACCGGTCCTCCAGTCAGTCACTTAACACCTTACCCTTCCAGCCAGTCGGTCACACAGAATTTGGGACTTCAGTAAATGTTCTAGTTAAACCTTTATTCGTTAACCCTTTCAGTCCCCCAGTCACTCACAGTCACTGCCACTCACAACCACTTTTTATAACCTTAACCAGCTATACAGTTATGAAGGCAACCAGTTAAGAAGCCATACAGTCAATCCGCCGTCCAGACCGACCAAATCTGCCACATAGAAGCAGTCAAACAGTCACAAATTCCATGCCAGTCACACTAAGCCAGCCAGTCACTCAGTAAGTTACACAGACTTAGCTAAAAATATACTCACCCAACCGGTCAGTCAACGTTAAGTAGTCACTCACCCACATACAGCCAGTCAGTTAGCCATTCAAAGCCTCAGTCAGCAAGTCAGTTAGCACATTCATAAAGTTAGTCAGTCATCTACAATCACCCAGTAAGACAGTCAGCCAACCAGTCAGCCAGTCCCTCAGCCATACACAGCAATTCAGTCAGTCACCTACAGTCAGCCAGCCTTCAGACATCAGGGTTCAGGCTAAGAGTGGCGCTTCGTCATGGCTTTCCCAGGAGGTGATGTGAAGTTTTTCAGCTCTCGTCTTTCTGCGTCTGTTCCGGCCACCTTTTTCTTACTTATTTACTTTTTACGGCAAAGGAGACAGTTCAAGGGCGTAAGAAAAGAAAAGAATATTAAAGAAAAGAGCCCGCTACTTACTGCTCCTGAATAGAGTACTGGGGAGTGGCCAAAAAGAGAGGTCACAGTTCAAACGCGTAAAAAAAAAAACAATATTAAAGAAAAAAATCCCGCTACTTACTGCTCCTGAATAGAGTACTGGGGAGTGGCCAAAAAGAGAGGTCACAGTTCAAACGCGTAAAAAAAAAAAACAATATTAAAGAAAAAAATCCCGCTACTTACTGCTCCTGAATAGAGTACTGAGGAGTGGCCAAAAAGAGAGGTCACAGTTCAAACGCGTAAAAAAAAAAACAATATTAAAGAAAAAAATCCCGCTACTTACTGCTCCTGAATAGAGTACTGAGGAGTGGCCTAAAAGAGAGGTCACAGTTGAAGGGCGCAAAAAAAGAAAAGAAAACAATATTAAAAAAAAAAGCCCGCTACTTACTGAGGAGTGGCCAAAAAGAGAGGTCAATTTCGGGAGGAGAGGTGTCCTAATACCTAAGCTAGACTGATCTATTTATTTCCTTCTCTTAGTCTTCCATTAGCATGACCGCCACCTTTCAATTCCTTTTATTCTTTTCTCAATCCTCTCCACGTTTTTTTCATGCATTTTTTTTCTGGTGTATTTTTTTATTTTTCATTTTTTTATTTTTACTTATTCATAAAGATTCACCGCCCCAGTTTTTTTTCTGCCAAACTATCTCTCTCTCGCTCTCGCTCTCGCTCTCTCTCTCTCTCTCTCTCTCTCTCTCTCTCTCTCACCTGGGAAAAGGAAAATATGAGGCCTGGCAGGTGCGGGCATCCATCTTTGATGCGGCCAAAGCTCGCCTCTCAATTATGCATCTTTAAATAGCCTTGTTTTTCACTCTCACTTTTTCCCGAATTAACTCTTTCTCACTCTCTCTCTCAGATTTATATATTTAACTTACACACACACGCACACACACACACACACACACACACACACACACACACACAGGAATAAAAATTGCGTGGTGTCTAATTGTTTAAAGGCATTTTTTAGTGATACATAATTCTCTCACTCTTCCTCTCTTTTTCGTGTGAGTGTGTGTGTGTGTGGGGGGGTGGGGGGGAGTTGTGTGTGTGTGTGTGTGTGTCGAGGGGTTATGTGTGTGTGTGTGTGTGTGTTTGTGAGTGCGTGTCGGCTTGCAATCCAACTTCCATACGAAAAGAAGAACAAGAAAACACGAAGAAAAATAATAAAATAATAATGACAATACAAAAGCATACACAAAGTAGCAACAGCGAAAGAAAACAAAGAAAACCACGAAAGAAAACAATAATCACAATAACGATAATCAATAGAAAAAGGAGGAGGAGGAGGTGGAAGAAGAGGAGGAGAATCGCGCAAAAATGGAGCAACAGAAGAAAATTAATGAAAAAGAGAAATATAAACATTCACGGGGTATACACAGCTGACTCCTTGAAGCCGAACACTCACAATAACAGAACACATCGAAGAGGAATCACCACTCTAGGACCAAACCAAAGACCGAGGGCTAAAACTGATGCAAAACTTCCCCTCGTCTAACTGAAATGTTCCAGGGACAGACGGCGCTAAAGATTCAACAAGTTAGCACACACATCAGAAGGACAAGGCTTACGCTGCCAAGACTAAGTGGTCCCTAAAACTAACCCAGCCGTGACCTCAGGAGTTACCGCCATTAGGAAACAAGTTGATGGTGGTGGACTAGGTAGCAAGATGCCGCCACTATAAACATTTGCCTGCGCCACGCCAGCCGTGAACACATTAATCATCCCTAATCTAATAAAGGTTTGTGAGTTACAGGAAGCGAAAACAGGTAAAGAAAAAATGGAACCAATCACGAAGTTCCAAACATTTCTGGAACACAGGATTTCACACACCAAGATAAGCGCCATATAACCCAAGCTGTTGCGGCGCCTAACCTCAATCACTCACTCACACACACCAAGATGACGTGCGTGTCCTCTAAAACCTAACTCACCTTGGTGGCGGTTCAGGTAAACTCCCAAAATGAAAACAAATGAGATATGCGCCGCGAAGGTCCACGGATTCGGAGGAACGGAAGGAACAAAATCATAAGCGATATCGAAGCGAAGTCAAACCGAGGGCCGAGTTGTTGTTTTGGGGGCGTCCAGGGGGTGGTCAGGGCCAATCATTTTCCTTCTTCTTGAGGCCGAGGTCGAGGGTCAGGTAGAAAGAGGGAAGATATTCACGAGGAGACACGATTTTCGGCGGAAAGCTTGGTTCAGGTGGACGAATCAGATCAAAACAGCGAGGAGAGAGAGAAGGATAATTGTTAAGATAGATTGATAGATAAATAGATATAGAAAGATTGATAGATGCAGGGAGAGGAGTATGTTGTTGATATTAGTCCTCTGTATACCTACGAAGGCTTACCACTAACTTGTTATAGAACGAAAAAACGAGATATCCTAAATTTCGAAAAAGTTAAGGAGGCCATCTCTATAAAACCCATCAATGTCTCTCTCTCTCTCTCTCTAGAATAACACTAAAAAGACGTAAAAAAAGGGCGGAAGAAGAGGAAGAAGAGGAAGAGGAGGAGAATAACACTAAAAAGACGAAAAAAAAAGGCGGAAGAAGAGGAAGAGGAGGAAGAAGAGGAAGATAACACTGAAAAGACAAAAAAAAAAAAAAGAGGAAGAAGATGAAGAGGAGGAGGGGAAGAAGATGAAACAGGAAGAAAATGGGGAGGCAAATGAGAACGAAGGAAAGAATGAGGACGAAGAGGAAGAAAGAAAATAAAGCAGAGGAAAAGGACAAAGAGAAAAACGAGGGAAAGGAGAGAAAATGGTAGGAGGAGGAGGAGGAGGAGGAGGAGGAGGAGGAATGAATTAATAGGCACATGAAATTAGCTGGGAAATATTAACGATGGATTTAATAAGAAAAGGCAAAGGAAGAGCAGGAGGAGAGGGTTATAAGTGATGTTAATGGTGGTGGTGGTGGTGGTGGTGGTGGTGGCAGGTAAGGCAAAAGGTGGAGGTTCTCGGCTAATTATTAAGTGGAAGGTAAGAGGTACTGTGTTCCTGTTAATAATTCTCTGTCACAACCACCATCACCACCACCAACGCCACCATTACCACCACCACCACCACCACCACCAAACTCTAACCGCCACCACCACTATCTCTCTCTCTCTCTCTCTCTCTCTCTCTCTCTCTCTCTCTCTCTCTCTCTCTCTCTCTCTCTCTCTCTCTGACTTCTTTCATTCCCACGTAACAAAATTACCCGTGGGTTTTTTTGTTTTTTTTTTACAACAAAGGAGGCAGCTCAAGGGCACAAAAAAAAAAACAATAATAAAAAAAGCCCGCTAATTGCTGCTCCCATAAAAGAATCAGAAGAGGTGGCCAAAAGCAAGGTCAAATTCGGGAGGAGAGGTGTCCTGATACCTGATAGCTAACATGTATTTCCAAAAAGCGTATGATAAGGTTCCACACCATAACTTAACAAATCAAACAACTTGGCATCGAAGGTAAAGTACACCAATGGATCGGAAGCTGGCTGACCAAAAGACAACAAAGGGTGGCGTTTAATGGTGCTGCCTCAGAGTGGGCGCCCGTCACTAGTGTTGTCTCTCAGGGCTCACCTCTTGGCACAGTGCTCCTCTTGCTCTACATCAACGACGACGATAGTGGACTCGATAAGTTCATTCACCAATTTGTTGACGACACGATGACTGGTGACTCGGTTCTCTCAGACTAAGACAAGCAAAGCCTCCAAGAATGTTTATGTAAAATTTCAGCTGGGTCTGACAATTAGGAGACGCCACTTACCATATGAAACTAAAATTAGGAGGTTCGATTATGAAATGTGCGGTGTGATGCTCAGAACGTTCAGTGTGTTAAGGACCTGGGTGTCAAAATTAGGAAGTTCGATTATGAAATGTGCGGTGTGATGCTAAGAATGTTTAGTGTGTTAAGGACCTGGGTGTCAAAATTAGGAAGTTCGATTATGAAATGTGCGGTGTGATGCTAAGAACGTTTAGTGTGTTAAGGACCTGGGTGTCAAAATCACAACAAACCTAAAATTCGCCCAGTAATGCAATGACGCAGAAAATAATGCGAACAGAAAGTTAGGCTTCATTAAGAGAAACTTTTCATTCTAGAAAAAAAATGCACTTGGCAAATGCGGAACACTTTTCGTCTCCCGACCATGCGAGGGACATTGCTATATTAGGCGTTCAACGTAGGTCAACAAAGGTGATTGTCTTGCGCAACAAATGCCACGGTGAAAGGCTCTCATCCCTCAACATGTTATCCCTTGAGAAAGGCCACCTCCGAGGAAAACCAATCGAATGTTTACAAATATTTAATGGTTTTTACGAATCTGGATGCATTCAAGTTTTATACAATCGATGGCATGACGGCACCATTGTTTCATCAACGCTGCAGCACGAGGATTAATCAAGTTAGGTTAGGTTAGGTAAGATTAGGTTAGGTTAGGTTAGATTAGGTTTGGTTAGGTTTGGTTTGGTTTGGTTTGGTTAGGTTAGGTTAGGTTAGGTTAGGTTAGGTTAGGTTAGGTTAGATTAGATTAGATTAGGTTAGGTTAGGTTAGGTTAGATTAGGTTAGGTTAGGTTAGGTTAGGTTAGATTAGGTTAGGTTAGATTAGGTTAGATTAGGTTAGGTTAGGTTTAGTTTGGTTAGGCTTGGTTTGGTTTGGTTAGGTTAGGTTAGGTTAGGTTAGGTTTGGTTAGGTTCGGTTCGGTTTGGTTAGGTTCGGTTCGGTTCGGTTAGGTTCGGTTAGGTTAGATTAGGTCAGATTAGGTTAGGTTAGGTTAGGTTAGGTTAGATTAGGTTAGGTTAGATAAGGTTTGGTTAGGTTTGGTTTAGTTTGGTTAGGTTAGGTTAGGTTAGGTTAGGTTAGGTTAGGTTAGGTTAGGTTAGGTTAGGTTAGGTTAGGTTCAAGTGTTCAGTGAAAGGCGATAGATAAATTTAAAAACATGCTCGCCCCGCCTTTCCTTCATCTTAATATTTGCGAAGCCGACCGTTTGATGCACCAAGACAGACCTCCGATAAAAAGTAGACTGATACACACAAAAAAAATAAGGCAAAATAATAAAGCTTTGTACTCACGGCGCATCCTGTCCAGCACCAAGGGAGTGAAGACATACCTGGAAGAAGTAAAAAAGAGTTAGTAATATAAGAACAACCTCTCTCTCTCTCTCCCACTCTCACTCTCTCTCTCTCTCTCTCTCTCTCTCTCTCTCTCTCTCTCTCTCTCTCTCTCTCTCTCTCTGTGGTCGGTAAACGCTCGGTGCACATTTTTGGGTAAGTCTCGTGCATTTCAGACCCGCCAGGACAAGGATATTGCCTGTCCGGGAAATGTGTAGAGGAAAGTGTGTGTGGGAAAGGTGTGGGGGGAGGGGGGGAAGGTGGAGGGGGAGAGGTGTGGGGGGGGGAAGGGGGGGGGAAGGGGGGAAAGGGGAGGTGGAGGAGAGGGAGAGGTGTGTGTGTGTGTGTGTGTGTGTGTGTGTGTGTGTGTGTGTGTGTGTGTGTGTGTGTGTGTACCTCTCTCACTCTTTCCCATACACATCATTTCACTTTATCTCCCTCTCTCTGTTCCGTACCCTTTCCCCTCTCCCCCTCCTCCCCCTCCTTCCCTCCTCCCTCCCTCTCCTCCTCTCAGCGAACCAAAACGTTAAACACAACGAAACAAATATATTTCACACGGCAATTAAATCTCTCTCGTCCATCCCTTTCCCTTCCTCCCTCCCTCCCTTCCCTCCTCCCCTCCACTCCCGAACAAATGCACAAGAGCGATACCACTCAGCTGTCGCATAGACAAATATACTAAATAAGATTAAAGCAGGAATAAATGGTGGACATAACAACAACATTACCGGGAGAGAGAGAAAGAGAGAGAGAGAGAGAGAGAGAGAGAGAGAGAGAGAGAGAGAGAGAGAGAGAGAGAGAGAGAGAGAGAGAGAGAGAGAGAGAGAGAGAGAGGTTGAATCCGTACTTAAAATGAGCTGTGTGTGTATGTATATGTGTTTGTGTGTTTACTTGTTTATGTGTGTGTCTGTGTGTGTGTGTGTGTGTGTGTGCAGAGATAGGAGAGGAGGAGGAGGAGGAGGACAGACAAGGGAAGAGGAGGGGGAGGAGGAAGCATGGGTAAAAGGAGGGAAGGGGAAGACTTAGTAAGGAAGGGGTATTGGGGAAGTGGGGAAAGGGGGGAGGGGGGAAATATGGAGAGAAATAGAGATGGGGGAGGGAGAGAGTTAGATGGGGTGACAAAGAGGGTGATGTGGGATGGGGAAGGCTGGGGAGATTAGGGGATGGGGTGAAAGGGGAGGGAGGCAGTGGAAAGGGGGTGAAAAGGGGTAGGGGGGTAGGGGAGTGACAAGTAGGGGTAGGGAAGGATAGGGTAAGCTGGGGAGGTTAAGTGGAGAGGGATGGGGTTACTGGGGAGGAATGTTAGGTGAGGGGTGAAAAGGGGAGGTGGAGGGAGGTAAGAACGGGGGGTAAGGGAGAGGGAACAAAGTGGGGGGGCGTGGGGAGTAAGGTGAGGTGGGGGTGAGAGGGTGATGGGTGTTGGGGGTGTTGGAGGAACGACGTGGGGAGTGGGGTGACATGACGTGGGATAGGGGTGAGGATGAGATGGGGAGGGAAGGGCTGGGAAGGTTAGGTGGGTAGATGGGAGGATTGAGAATGGGGTGAGGGAGGAGGGGGGGTGAAGGGAGAAGGATACAGTGGTGAGGGGGTGAACAGGGGAGACGGTTGCGGTGGGAGGGGTGACAAGTTGAGGGAGAGAAGGGAAGGAGAGGGAAGGCTGGGGAGGTTAGTCTGAGGGGAGAGTCGGGGATGTGGTCAGGGTAGATGCAATAGTGAAGGGGAGAAAAGGGAGAGGAGAAAGGGGAACGGTTGGGGAGATAGTTAGTTAGGTGGGAGGAGGGTGACAAGTACAGGCAGGGAAGGGAAGGATAGGGAAGGCTGGGGAGGTTAGTTTGAGGGGAGAGTCGAGGTTGGGAGTGGAGTGAGTGAGGTAGGTTGCAATGGTGAAAGGGGGTGAAAGAGGGGGGATTGCGAGGGTTAGGGGGGGGTCGCCATTTCGGGAAGGGAAGGATAGAGAAGGCTGGGGAGGTTAGTTTGAGGGGAGAGTCGGGGTTGGGAGTGGAGTGAGTGAGGTAGGATGCAATGGTGAAAGGGGGTGAAAGAGGGGGGTTCGGGGAGTGGGTCGGGGGTTTTCGGGGGGTCGCCATTTCGATACACATGTATTATTGAGGCGGCCTATGGGGATAAAGGTTTGGCCGGCCGTCATTGGCAGCAAAACAACGCGGCCAGCGGTAAGAGGCTTTTTGACGGAAAATATTGGCTTACGTCTATTGGAAAATGGAATAATTGTGTTGACTCTCATAAGCGTTTGCCAAGCTTTACTGATGGGGGGGAGGGGGGGAAGGGGAAGGGGGGGTAGATGGGGAATTAAATATGGCGTGGTGAAGGTGGTTGTTGTTGCTGGTGGTTGTGGTTGAGTGTATTACTTTCATTGTTGGTTTGTGTTGCTTTTGTTTGGTGTTGTTGTGTTTGTTTTGAGGGGAAATGTGATGATGTAGCGAGTGTTGAGTTTGTTTTTTTTCCTTCTCTCTCGCTCTCGCTCTCTCTCTCTCTCTCTCTCTCTCTCTCTCTCTCTCTCTCTCTCTCTCTCTCTCTCTCTCTCTCTCTCTCTCTCTATCTATCTATCTATCTCTCTATCTATCTATCTATCTATCTCTCTCTCTCTCTCTATCTATCTATCTATATATCTATCTATCTATCTATCTTTTCCGCCTCCGGTTAATTTATATAGGTATCATTTTTTATTTCTTTTTTCAATTGTTTTTAGTATTTTCTCTCACTCTCTCTAATATGTCTATCTTACGCAAATGTATGGCTGTTCAGATCAATTCTAACCACACACACACACACACACACACACACACACACACACACACACACACACACACACACACACATTCTTGCCAGGGATTAAGAGAAGCTTTGGATCTCACCTGGAACAGAGATGCTCTTAGACAGACAGACAGGTGTACCAGCATCCCAAGACCCCTCCCCCCCCACACCCCCTTACTCCCTCCCTCCCTCTCTTCCACTAAGCAACTCCTTCCTTTCCTATCTCACACTCTTCAACGACCCTAATCCTCGTACCCATCACTCCCTTTTTCTCTCTTACCAACCCTATCCCTTTCTTTCCTATCTTTCTCCCTTCCACGATCTCCTCTCTCTCTCTCTCTCTCTCTCTCTCTCTCTCTCTCTCTCTCTCTCTCTCTCTCTCTCTCTCTCTCTCTCTCTCTCTCTCTCTCTCTCTCTACACACTCCCTTTTTTCCCGTTTCCCTCCCTTACATGACCCCCCAGCCCCGTTCCCCCTCACCCCCTCTCTCCCTCTTGCACTAAACATATCTCCCTCTACCTCCATTCCTCTCCTTCCCTCAAACACTAACTCCCTTTCTTTCCCATCACCCTCCCTTCTCTATCATTCCCCTCACTTCCTCCTCCACTAAAGAGCATACCCCATCAGCCTCCCTCCACTTCCCTCCCACTCCCTCCCATCTCCATCTCCCTCCCGCTTCTCTCTTTCCCCATACCTCCCCATCTCCACTTATTCCCCTTCCTTGAAAGCAGTACTACATGACCCATACCTAAACTTAACCTCCAACACTCATGATAATAAAAATAAATGATAATAGTAATAATAATGATAATAATGACACACTGTCCACTAAACGCCCACCCCCAAAAAATTAAATAGAAAATGAAAAGGTTAGGTCAGACATATAACATTTCCAAGCGGCTGCCATGAATAACGCACTGAACGAATGATGAATGATGAATAAACGAGGAAATTAATGAATAAAGCAAAAAATAAAAAGAGCTTCCGTTCTGTAATTAAATAACACGCGAAAATAAAATGATGCGTTCCCGTGGTGGAGTAGTTTAGCTTTCAGTCTGTCATGCCTGGAGACCGGGGTTCGAATCTTGCTCAGGGCGAAAGGTTACTGAGGAGAAGTTGGTTACACACACACACACACACACACACACACACACACATCTGAACGAAATTAATGACCCCTCCAAAAAAACATTAAATAAATACAAATAAAGTGAAAATTAAAAAAACAATAACATAAAACAATCTAACACACACACACACACACACACACACACACACACATCTGGACGAAATGAATGACCCCTCCCCCCAAAAAAACATTAAATACACATAAATAAAATAAAAAATAAAAAATATACATAAAACAATCTAACCAAACATACAAAAAAATAAACAAATACAAAAAAATAAGAAAAAAACAACATCAATTAAAGACAAAATGAATAGGCAAAATAAACAAGCCAAGTAAAACAAAAACAAAAACAATGAAAAAAAGCTGAAAAAAAAAGAAACAAAACATACACAAAAAATAAATCAGACAAACAAACAAATACAAAAAAAACAAAAAAGAAAAAAAAAAAGAGATAAAAATCCGAGGCAACACCATTGACCGTAAACTTGAAGCGGACGTTCTCAACCTATTGCTGGGGAGAGAGAGAGAGAGAGATAGAGAGAGAGAGAGAGAGAGAGAGAGAGAGAGAGAGAGAGAGAGAGAGAGAGAGAGAGAGATGGAAGGAAAAAGAGGGAATAAGAAAGAAAAGCGAAAAAAGGGAGAGAGAAAGAAGATACAAAAGAAGAGAAAGAGAACAGAGGAACAGGGAGGAGAAAAGGGGGGAGAGAAAGGGAGGGAGAGAGGGAGAAAGGGAGAGAAATAAGAGGAGGGAGAGGGGGAGGAAAGATGAAAAGAAGAAAGAGAAACGAAAGGGAGGGAGGAAGGGAGGGAAAACGCACAAGAGGGACAGAGAGAGAGAGAGACGCAAAGGGAGAGAGGGAGAGGGAGAGAGAAAGAGGGAGAGAGAAAGGGAGAGATTATCAACTTACTAAGTATTATGTAATCATCTTTGGCAAACATTACTTCGTGTGGCGGGGAGTGTTTCATATTTATTCGTCCGCCTGTGTGAGCGATACCTAGAGAGAGAGAGAGAGAGAGAGAGAGAGAGAGAGAGAGAGAGAGAGAGAGAGAGAGAGAGAGGTGGTGGTGGTGGTGGTAGAGTAGGAATCAGACTAGGGGGAGGGGGGAGATAGGGAGGTAAGGGGCAGGAAGGGAGGGAGGGAGAGAGAGAGAGAGAGAGAGAGAGGGAGGGTGAGGGGAGTAATGCGCCCCATATGTCATCTGATGCTGTAATACTCAGTTAATCCACTCCTGGTCTACGATTCCCCCTCTCTCTCTCCCTCCCTCCCTCTCTCTCTCCCTCTCTCTCTCTCCCTTTTGTCACCGCAGTAGAACCAACCTCGCTAACCCAAACCCACCCGGGAACCCACACACCCAGAACCCCTTTAGAGTAAACCCACGCACTCGAACCTCTCCCAAGAACACCCAGAGAAGGAAAGTGTAGAAGACGAAGGTTTGGATGGTGAAGGAATAAGGGAAGGAGAAGAGGGTTGTAGAGGGGGCTTGAATCCGCCGCCTCCCCTCTTCTGATCCCAAACAAATCGTCGTGAACTCTCCAGGAAGGGAATTTGATCCGACAACCCACCATCTGCTCCGATTGCCTTTTGTCCGGCCATTATCAGCCATTACCGGGGGAGGGGGAGGGGGGCAGGGGGGGAGAGGGAGCGTTGCCAAACTATCGTATTAACCACATATCGTATCTATTATTTTTATCCCTCACACTCTCGTACCTACACAAGTAACGTGAGAAAATCAAAGTTAGTGCCAAAACTGTTGAATATAGATGTTTTTCGTTCTTTGTTACGAAAATTAAATGCGATGAGTACGATAGTTTGGCAACGCTGGGGGGGGGGGTAGTTTTTTGGGGGTGGGGGGGTGGGGGGGTTCAGGCCGCGGCTTCACACACTCTGATACTCCTTCGCCGGCCGCTGACTTGATTCAAAAAGGTTTACATTACTTCCATTTGCATATTCATTGCGTTGGACGGACGGGCTGGGTCTGGCTGGCTGCGTGGGTCGGGCGGGCGGTCTCTCTCTCTCTCTCTCTCTCTCCCCAGTACCGCACAATCACGTCACAGATCAGCCTAATGGCGTACATTAAAGGTATTATTGAAAATCTTACTTTCATGAACGGTACTCGTCACCCCCCTACTCTCTCTTATCAAACACTAACAACTTTTATTTTTAAGCATAACAAATTGAGCAGTTTCTTATCCCTGACACACGACCTTTAAATAAATTATCAGACATGAACAGACACGTAACTCACTAATAAGCTCTTCCCATTTTCTTCTTTTAGGCCAATCGGAAACATCATATCAATCCACTTGGTACTATTCATTTTTCCCATTCATGTGTAAAGTCTGGATCAAGACGTTCTTTTTTTGTCTTATTTATTCGAGGGTGAAATATAAATCAGTGGCGTGTATATATCTTATCCTTTCAATCTTTAGACATAGGCATAGGCATAGGTGTGTATGTTATCCTTCCCATCTCTAGTCATTGCAACTGTTTTGAGTCGTAATATAATTGGCGTTTATTTTACTTTTTCCATCAATAGTTAAAATATCATAAGCCCGTATTTTATTCTTTCCATCTTTGGCTACAATATTAAAGGCTAGTCTCTCATTCTTTCCCAACTTTAGTCACAGTATCGTAAGTGTTATCATATCCTTCCAATCTTAAGTTATAATGTCAAAGGCCCGTATCTCTTTTTTTTCATCTTGTTACAATATCATAGGCTAATCTCTTTTTCTTTCACAACTTAAGTCACAATATCGTCAAGGCGTTATCACATCCTTCCCATCTTAAGTTACAGCATCATTCTGGAGCCTGATAGAGGATAGCTTAACCTCATTGTGTTTATATCAGGCATCAGGACATACAAGATAAAACGTCATGCTTAAGCGCCTTTCGAACCTCTATTTAAAGTTTTCAATCGCGTTTACTTCTCAGCCAAATCCGTTCCACCCATCCGCTATCTTATACGTGGATCACTTTTTTTACCTATTTCTTTCCTGAAACTAATATAAGCCACCTAAATTGCGTGTTGAAACTATCGCACATCAGTAAATACAATAAAAAAACCATAACCACTCGCCAGTCTATAATCTACCATCAGCAAACTAGCAAATTCTATAAGAGGCATCATAAACACTAACCTAACTTAACCACTATATAGCCCTAATATCAGAGTCAGTACAGTATAGTCACGCGCCTCACTCATAACGTCAATAAACACTCCCTCGCCATATGCTTATCTGTCCCGTTCATCAGTAGGTTAAGCAGAAGACAATAAAAGGACGAAACACACCAACCGGGTAACGATTCCTTCCGCCAATAAGAGTTAAGTATGGGATCGGATAACTGGTATTGGTATTAGTGTTGGTATTAGTATTAGTATTGGTATCAGTATTAGTATTGGTATTAGTATTAGTATTGGTATTAGCATTAGTATTGGAATTAGTATTAGTATTGGTATTGGTCTTAGTATTTGTATTAGTATTAGTATTGGTATTAGTATTAGTATTTGAATTAGTATTTGTATTAGTATCACGTGTCTTATCTACGTACTCTACTTTCACCACTTTCCATTTTCTATCTATTTCAATGTACTAATAAACATCAACAGAAGAAAAAACATCCCTATCAACACCTGCAATCAAGCGTCAGGTAAGTATGAGATCGGATAACAGAACTGCGTGTCTTATCTACGTTCTCTTCTTTCACCACTTTCCTTTTCTATATATTTAAAGGTACTAATAAACATCAACAGAAGAAAAAACATTCCTATCGACACCTGCAATCAAGCGTCAGGTAAGTATGGGATCAGGTAACATAGCCACGTGCCTTACCTCTCTCTACAGCCAACCGTCAGTGCATCTTTACCTATCTAACGGTGCAAATGAACATCAGAACCTCGACTACATCTCAATCTAATCCTACACTCAAGACTCCAGGTAAGAATAGGGTTAAATAACATAGCCACGTGCCTCCCCTACACTCGAGCACACCTTCGCCTTTTACATCATCTATTTAAAGGTTGTAAGTACACGCAGTAAAGCAGTGTGAATAAGCAGCAGAAACACATCCTTATCTACTTCTACACTCGAGGTAAGTGTAGGATAAGTTAACCCAGCCATGTGTCTCACCTATCTACCCTCTCTACAGCACACCTTCGCCTCTTGCATTATCTATTTAAAGGTTGTAAGTACACGCAGTAAAGCAGTGTGAATAAGCAGCAGAAACACATCCTTATCTACTCCTACACTCGAGGTAAGTATAGGATAAGTTACCCCAGCCATGTGTCTCGCCTACCTACCCTCTCTAGAGCACACCTTCGCCTCTTGCATTATCTATTTAAAGGTTGTAAGTACACGCAGTAAAGCAGTGTGAATAAGCAGCAGAAACACATCCTTATCTACTCCCACACTCGAGGTAAGTATAGGATAAGTTAACCCAGCCACGTGTCTCACCTACCTACCCTCTCTACAGCACACCTTCGCCCCGTGCCTCGCCTCCCCACGCGTCATTACTCCCCACTCATGCATAAAACACATCATCATCAACATTATCATAAACACGCGCCTCGCTTCGTCCCGTCTCCAGCAGCGGCCATGTGTCTTTTCCTACCTTTCGACTTTCGTTTTCTTTCTCCAGGTGTGCTTAACTTACAGGTGACACGGGAAGCAAAGGTATGTTAAGAGGATACATTTTTCTTTTAATTTGAACTCCCTATTTAACATTATTTACTATTTAAACATTTATTATTTGGTCTGTTCGTGTATTTCCATCTGTGTTTTTTTCCTCAGGTGTGCGAGACTTACAGGTGACAGGAAGCAAAGGTATGTTCATAGGGATACATTTTTCTTTAATTTGAACTCCTCAATTTACCTATTTATTATTATTCACTATTTATACATTTATTACTTGGTCTGTTCGTGTATTTCCACCTGTGTTTTTTTTCCCAGGTGTGCGAGACTTACAGGTAATACAGGGAGCAAAGGTAGTTTTTAAGGGGTACAAATTAATCAGAACTCCTTTATATATGCGTTAATTTGTTTGGTACGTCTATATCCATCTATTTATCTTCTAACTTCATATTCTTCCTCAATTTATAAAGATACCGTCGGCGTTAAGCTTTTCGAATTACTGACCTTATTAGTGTATATATTCATCTTTCATTGATTCATATATATTCATGTCTGCTTGTTTTCTTTTTTTCTTCTTTTTGCTATCTTTCCATTTTCACATGTACAGTAATGTCACAAGCTCTTATTCCTTGTATTTATATTCGATTTCTATGAATATATTAACACGAATATATCTTTTTTTTCATATTCATCTTTCTTTACATGGAATAGAATCACGGAGCAAAGTCATTTCCATCTATATCATTTCCTCCTTCATCTATCTCTATTCCACTGCTAACAACATCTACTTACTTCCTTTCCCTATAATTTTCCCTATTTGCAAACACTTAAGTTGGTATCATAAGACACTTTTGTTTCTCACATCAGCTATTTATAAATGTCAAAGAGGGGGTCAGTCGGGTTCTAATGAGTGTTTCTTCAGGTTCACGGTACAGAAGAAGGGTCAAACTACCACCAGGGTCATAAAACTACTCCTGTAAATACCCCCAAGCTCATACGCAAGCCTTGTCAAATATGTGTTCTTTTTTGTACGCCTCTCTTCCCTTCACCAGTCGCACAAGCCCCGTCAACGTTCACTCCGGCATAGCAGAAGCGTGAGAGAATCGCCACCCCCATTAGCTTACTCCCTTTCATTCCCTCACAACGGCGGGAGTTTTTGCAGTGGTCATCTTCATTGTGATCGGGCAGGACACACGTGGGAGGAGGCAACCCTGCAGAGGACACGGGGCAGGAGGGAGGAAGGGCGGGGAGGGGAAGGGAGGAAAGGGTTGGCGAGGGAGAGGAAGGGACTGGGGAGGGAGAAGGGTGTGAAGGGTGACGGGAGAAATAAATCGGTGCCTGACCTTTCCTCTTTCTTTCCTCTTTCACTCTTTCTCTCTCTTTCTCTATCTATCTATCCATCTATTTCTATATCTATCTATCTGTGTCTACCTATCAATCTATTAATATGTTTTTAGATCTATCTCTTTATGTTATTAGTCTCTATTTTGGGTCTATCGGTCAACTTCGGCACGTCAGTCATCTGCTCTTCTCCTCCTCCTCCTCCCTACACAACTTAACGTACGGTAAAGTATGGTAATCTATGGTAATCTATGGCAATATGTACATCACTTCACGTCGCCTCGGGAACAAAACTATAACCCTTTTAACGTTCAACTGACGATGTTATTATTTCTGATACTGTTACACCCACAGTTCTGTCCGAATCTCTATTTCTCTCAGCGTGAAATACATCAGTACTCTCTTAACTTAACCTGACCATAGCCACTGCTTAACAAATTCTCTCTCTCTTTTGCAAATCTAGAGTGAAATGGAGAGGTTGAGAAGTGATTGGCATTATGGAGAGAAAGGGAGATAGGGAGAGAGAGAGAGAGAGAGAGAGAGAGAGAGAGAGAGAGAGAGAGAGAGAGAGAGAGAGAGAGAGAAAAGGAGAAAAGGACGAAAGCCGAGGTTACGCACTGGACAGATTAAAAAAAAGCGCAAAACTGGAGGGAAGAAAGGAGGAAGGGAGGCATGGAGGAGGTAGGAAGGGACAGAAGGGAGGAATGAGAGTAACAGGTAGGAGATAGGGAGGAAAGGAATAAAGAAGAGGGGGAGAGATATAGGAGGCAGGAATGGACGAAAGGAAGGAAGGAGGGAGAGAAAGGAGAAGGAGGCAAAGAAGTAGAATAACAGGTAGGAGATAGAGAGAAAAGGAATAAAGGAGAAGGGGAGAAATATAGGAGGCAAGGATGGATGAAAAGGGAGGAGGGAAAGGAGAAGGAGGAAAAGAGAAATGAAACAAGGCAAGATGAACAGGTAGGAGATAGAGAGAAAAGAAATAAAGAAGGGGAGAGATATAGAAGGCAAGGATGGACGAGAAGGGAGGAGGGAGGGAAAGGAGGAGGAGGGAAAGAAAAGTAAAACACGGTAAGGTGACCAAGCGCATTTTGTAATAAACTCTACGGGGCGCAACTAGCCACCTTTCACTACCCCACAACGACCAAATTAAAATCGTTCTTCTCTATTGAATATAAGGACTTAAACGCCTTTTGTATGGAAGGTGTGTTTGTAAATGGTTCTAACAATGAGGAGTTTTTAATATGATAAGAAAAAGACGGAGGAAAATATTTGAATGCGTTGAAGTTAATGATTTTTTTAGTATTTTGATTTTTCTTCTTTTCCAAAATCCTCTTCCTCCTCTTTCTCCTCCTCCTCCTCTTTCTCCTCCTCCTCCTCCTCCTCCTCCTCCTCCTCCTCATAATCATCATCATCATCATCATCATCATCATCCATCTTTCAATTTTGTTTTCTCCGTCCCCAAAATCATCCTTCTCCTCCTCCTCCTCTTCCTCCTCCTCCTCTTCCACCTCCCCCTCCTCCTCCTCCTCCTCTTCCACCTCCTCCTCCTCATCCTCATCCTCCATCTTTCAATCTTTGTTTTTTTCGCCGTCTCCAAAATCCTTCTTCTCTTCTTCCTCCTCCTTCTCTTCCCCCTTATCCTCCTCCTTCACCTCCTCCTCCTCATCCTCATCCTCCATCTTTCAATTTTGTTTTTTCTCCGTCTCCAAAATCCTCCTCCTCCTCCTCCTCCTCCTCCTCCTCGCGGCAGTAACAGCGAGTATCTTCTAATAGTATTAACGCTCCCTGTCTGATCAGCGGGTTATGTTCAGCTTCGTAAAATTCCTCACTTTTCAGCCGCCCGAGCCACTCCGCCTATATTTTCAAGCCTTTCCTCTCTCTCTCTCTCTCTCTCTCTCTCTCTCTCTCTCTCTCTCTCTCTCTCTCTCTCTCTCTCTCTCTCTCTCTCTCTCTCTCTCTCTCTCTCTCTCTCTCTCTCTCTCTCTCTCTCTCTCTCTCTCTCTCTCTCTCTCTCTCTCTCTCTCTCTCTCTCTCTGATTCTCTTTTTTCCAATATTCCTCACACTTTCCTCCCTTCCTTTCTGCTTCCATCTCTCCCTTCCTCCCTTGCTCGCTCCCTCCCTCCCTCTCTCTCTATTTCTCCCCTTCTTCTTTCCTATCTTCCACATTCCTTCCCTTCTCGTCCTTCTTTCCTTCTTTCTTCTCATTCCTTCTCTTCTTCTCTCCCTACCATTCTTTACCCCTCACCTTCGCCTCCTAATTCTTCTTTTAAACACCTTCTCACCCTTTTATTGTCCATTTTACCTTTCTACTTTATTGTAACTCCTCCTCTTTCCTCTTCTTTCCCTTTTGCAACTCCCCTTCTCCCTCTTTATCTCCCTTTTCACCCTCTTCCTTCAATCTTCCAACTCCCCTCTCCCTCCCCTCCCTTCTTTCAAAGTCCCCCTTCTCCCTCTCTCTCTTCCTCTTCGCCTCTTCTCATCTTCTCTCTCTTCCTTCCTTTTCACCCTTTTCCCTCCCTTTTTCAACTCTACTCATTCCACTCTCTCTACCTTCCTTCTCTCTTCCATCCCCTTCCCTTTCCTCACCCACCTTCCCCCACACCACCTCAAGTCACATCAATTCATAAGCACGTCACATAACTTCATTACGGCTCAATAATGCACGGCTCCACTCACCCATGCCGTCCGCCCCGCCACTGATGGCCCGGGGTATTTACCAACAAAGCGGCGGGCGGCGGGGAGGAGGAGGTGCTGTGTGACGCCTTATTGGTTAACTCTCGCGTCGTTAACAGTGATCAGGGCGGCGATGGACGGTGTGTGCGTGTGTGTGTGTGTGTGTGTGTGTGTGTGGTAACGAGGTGATAGTCTGGAAATGTTTTTGTTTTGCTTTCGCGTTAATGGCTTGCGTCTGGCGGCCACATAAGCGTTAGTGTTGCCAGGGATATGTGGTATATTGTTGAGTGTGTGTTGTTTACTTGTCATTATTATTGTATCAGGCAAAGCAGGGAGAGAGGGAGAGGTTCGGACACTATAAGCCGCTTTTTAACCAGCTCCCAAAACACTTGAGACGCCGAGAAAGGGAAAGCAATGAGAGAGAAGAAAGAGAACACAGGAATTTAGAAGAATGTTAAAATAGAGAGACGGAGAGATAGGATAAGAAATACATTAAGCTACACAACAAACAAACAACTCTAAAAACAACTACACGGACACTTGACACGCCGAAAAAACGTGAAAGCAATGAGAGAGAAGAAAGAGAACACAGGAATTTAGAAGAGTATTAAAATAGAGAGACAGAGAGATAGGATAAGAAATACATTGAACTACACAACAAACAAACAACTCTAAAAACAACTACACGGACACTTGAGACGCCGAAAAAACGTGAAAGCAATGAGAGAGAAGGAGAAAGAGAACACAGGAAATTAGAAGAGTATTAAAATGGAGAGACGGAGAGATAGGATAAGAAATACATTGAACAACACAACAAACAAACAACTCTAAAAACAACTACACAGACACTTGAGACGCCGAAAAAACGTGAAAGCAATGAGAGAGAAGAAAGAGAACACAAGAATTTAGAAGAATATTAAAATGGAGGGGCAGATAGATAGGATAAGAAATACATTGAACTACACAATGGAAATTAATAGAATGATAAAGAGGATGAGGAAAATGGTGAAGATGATAATGATGATGATGACGAGATGATGAAGATGACAACGATGATGATGATGATGACACAAAACTGGCTGGCTGACTGGACGCATCACCACAACCCTTAACTGACTGACTGACTGACTGACTGACTGGACGCCTCACCACCCCCCTTAACTGACTGACTGACTGACTGACTGACTGGACGCCTCACCACAACCCTTAACTGACTGACTGACTGACTGACTGACTGGACGCCTCACCACCCCCCTTAACTGACTAACTGACTGACTGACTGGACGCCTCACCACCCCCCTTAACTGACTGACTGACTGACTGACTGGCTGACTGGACGCCTCACCACCACCCTTAACTGACTGACTGACTGACTGACTGGCTGACTGGACGCCTCACCACCACCCTTAACTGACTGACTGACTGACTGACTGACTGGACGCATCACAACCCTTAACTGACTAACTGACTGACTGACTGGCTGACTGGACGCATCACCACCCCCCTTAACTGACTAACTGACTGACTGGACGCCTCACCACCCCTCTTAACTGACTGACTGACTGACTGACTGGACGCCTCACCACCCCCCTTAACTGACTGACTGACTGACTGGACGCCTCACCACCACCCTTAACTGACTGACTGACTGACTGACTGGACGCCTCACCACCACCCTTAACTGACTGACTGACTGACTGACTGGACGCCTCACCACCCCACTTAACTGACTGACTGACTGGACGCCTCACCACCCCACTTAACTGACTGACTGACTGACTGACTGGACGCCTCACCACCACCCTTAACTGACTGACTGACTGACTGGACGCCTCACCACAACCCTTAACTAACTGACTGACTGGCTGACTGGACGCCTCACCACAACCCTTAACTAACTGACTGACTGACTGACTGGACGCCTCACCACCACCCTTAACTGACTGACTGACTGGCTGACTGGACGCCTCACCACAACCCTTAACTAACTGACTGACTGGCTGACTGGACGCCTCACCACAACCCTTAACTAACTGACTGACTGACTGACTGGACGCCTCACCACCCCCCTTAACTGACTGACTGACTGACTGGACGCCTCACCACCACCCCTAACTGACTGACTGGCTGACTGACTGGACGCCTCACCACCACCCTTAACTGACTGACTGACTGGACGCCTCACCACCACCCCTTAACTGACTGACTGACTGACTGGACGCCTCACCACCCCTCTTAACTGACTGACTGACCGGACGCCTCACCACCACCCCTAACTGACTGACTGACTGGCTGCTCACTGAACAAAATTTATGCTCGCGTGAAACTGCCTCCCTTTATGGGCAAACCTCCCCTGGGGGCGCCGCTCCCTCGCTCTGATCCCCTTGGTCTTTCCCCCCCCCCCTTTCCCCCATACCCTCATCCTCCCTCCTCCTCTCTCCCTCTCTCTCTCTCTCTCTCTCTCTCTCTCTCTCTCTCTCTCTCTCTCTCCTCTCTCTCTCTCTCTCTCTCTCTCTCTCTCTCTCTCTCTCTCTCTCTCTCTCTCTCTCTCTCTCTCTCTCTTTATCCTATATCCTCCTCCTCCTCCTCCTCCTCCTCCTCCTCCTCCTTCTCACTCTCCCTCCTCTTTTCTTTATTTCCTCTTCCATAACATTTCCTCCTTTCCACATATTCTCCCTCTCCCTCCTCCTCCTCCACCCCTCTCTTCCTACCCTCCTCATTTTTTTTTCTCTTCCTTCAATCTTTCTCCTCCTCCTTCTCTCTCTCTCTCTCTCTCTCTCTCTCTCTCTCTCTCTCTCTCATATTTTCCTTCTCAATGACATTATCCTTTTCTAATTTTTTTTCTCCTCCTCTTTTTCCCTCCTCTTCCTCTCTTTCCTTTCCTTTCTTTTCCCTTCTACTTTTCTTTTTTTTATTTTTTCCTTCACAGATATTCTTCCTCTCCTCAACGCCTTCCTTTCCTTCCCTCTCCTCCTCCTACTCTCCTCCCTTTCCCTTCCTCTTCCCTTCCTCTTCCACTCCATTTAATTCAGTTCCCTCTCTTCCTCCTCCGTTCCCTTCCCTTCCCTTCCCTTCCCTTCCCTTCCCTCTCTTCCTCCTTCTCCCTTCCCTACCCTTCTCTCTTTTCCTCCTTCATCTCATCCCTTCCCTTCCTTCACTCCCTCCCCTCCCTTCCCTTCCTTCCTTCCTTTTCCCACACCTCTTCTCTCTCATCTTTTCCTCTTCTCTTCCTCTTCTCTGAAACTTCATCTTTCCCTCATATTCCCTCTCCATCCCCACTCCTCCTCCTCCTCCTAACCCTCACACTCCTCCTCCTCCTACTCCTCCTCCTCCTCTTTTCTCAGGGGCAAAAGGGCATCAGACAGCTCGGAGGTGAGGTAAAAGGTGAGTCAATCGAAGCCAAGGAGGAGGAGTCGGGACGCGGGGGAAGGGAAGTCAGGGCGAGAAAACGAACAATTGAAAGCTTCGTCTCGAGGGGCGTGAGAGAGAGAGAGAGAGAGAGAGAGAGAGAGAGAGAGAGAGAGAGAGAGAGAGAGAGAGAGAGAGAGAGAGAGAGAGAGAGAGAGAGAGAGAGAGAGAGAGAGAGAGAGAGAGAGAGAGAGAGAGAGAGAGAGAGAGAGACACACATACACACACACACACACATACTGGGAGGTGGCCGCCAAGAAACCATCCACTTGAAGGAGAAATGATAAGGAGGAGGAGGAGGAGGAGGAAGGGAAGAGGAAGAGGAGGAGGATAATAAACACACAGACTCACGCACAAACTTTATCTCCAGGCTGCTAAGAGGTGTTCGAGTAGAGAATCAAGCGAAGGTCAGACTAACAGGTGCGTTCTAATATGTACAGGTAAACGGGGAAGGCGCACATGCTCGTCACACAGGTAAGATTATGGTAGTGGATAAGAGAGTGGACAGACTTTGACTCCATCCATCCCTGCTTAGAAGAGGTTAGGTTAGGGTAGGGTGGGTGAGGTCAGGTTAGGTTAAGTTAGGTTAGGTTAGGTTAGGTGAGGTGAGGTCAGGTTAGGTTAAGTTAGGTCAGGTTAGGTTAGGTTAGGTTAGGTTAGGTGAGGTCAGGTTAGGTTAAGTTAGGTAAAGTCAGGTCAGGTTGGGTTAGGGCAGGTTAGGTCAGGTTATGTTAGGTTTGGTTAGGTCAGGCCAAGTCAGGTTAGGTGATGTTAGATTAGGTTAGGTTAGGTTAGGTCTGGTAAAGTCAGGTTAGGTTAGGTTAGGGCAGGCTAGGTCAAGTTATGTTAGGTTTGGTTAGGTCAGGTCAGCTCAGGTTAGATGAGGTTAGATTAGGAAGTTAGGTTAGGTAAAGTCAGGTCAGGTTGGGTTAGGTTTGGTTAGGTCAGGTTATGTTAGGTTTGGTTAGGTCAGGTCAGGTTTGGTTAGGTTAAGTTCGGTCAGAATAGGTTAGGAAATCAGGTTAGGTGAGCCAAAATGTTTAAGAATACGGCCATTGTTTGGGTGCTGATAAAAGAAGGAGAGGCGAGGGGCGGTACAGGGGGACGAAACCTTCTTGGACGAAACTAACTTCTGTGTAAAGGTAAATTATCGCTGGTGGGAGACGGGGGAGGGAGCAGGAGAAGGAGGAGGAGGAGAAAGAGGAAGAGAAGGAGCAGGAGGAGGAGAAGGAGCAGGAGGAAGGGGAGGAGAGGGGCGAATCAGAACCCACAAACACGGCTGAAGGTTATGGAGCAGAAGTTGAGACAGGAAAGTGACAGAGAGTCTTAGTCGGCTGAAAATGTAAAATAGGATGAAAAAGCTTGAAGTAGAAGAGAGAGAGAGAGAGAGAGAGAGAGAGAGAGAGAGAGAGAGAGAGAGAGAGAGAGAGAGAGAGAGAGAGAGAGAGAGAGAGAGAGAGAATGAAGGATGCTCTAACACGTCTAGATAAAGTCTTATATTCTTAGTAACAACAAAATAAATAAGTAAACAGATGAAGAATGCGTAATAGAGAAGAAACGTCAATACTGTTAAAGAAAAAAATACGTAAGGAAAAACAAAAAGAAACCACAACAACCCAGTTAGAACACACAACAAACAGCTCCTGAGAACCACAAGAACACACAAAGAATACAACACAACACGCCCTGAGAAACACAAGCATAAACAAAAAGGTCTTAAGGAGAATACACAAGGCCCTGAGAACCGCAGGCATACACGGAGGGGGAAGTAGAAGGAAGAAAAGAAGGAGGGGGAGAAAAAGGTAAAAAGAGAGAAGAAGGAAGAGAAGGTAGAAGAGAGGAGGAGGAATACATAGGAATACATAGGCAGAACAGAAGTGTGGTAGGACAGGATAGAATAGATGAAGGCTTCTCCCCACCCACCTCTCCCTTCAAGAAATAGTTAGAAGAGAACACCATGTGCCTTTAAGGAAGAAAGGGATATGGAAATTTTATAGTAAAGAGAGAAATAAGAGGAAATTACTACCCTTAACTAACGCTACTGGTGACCTAAGCTGGGGGAGATTATTAACACAAAGCCTTCAGGTTGGACTCGTGCTGCAGTGTGCCTGAAACATACGAAAAGGGTCAGTACAATCCTATATCCCTGAAGTTCTTATCTAATGAAGACTTGAAGCTATTGATACTCTATGAGCTAACTACTGACGGTGGGAGTCTATTCCAGTGATCGACGGCTCTATTATTGAAATAACTTCTGCGCGCCAATGTGTTATTGTGTTGGGGTCTCTCTGAAACAGACTATCTGGGTTAATGTTTTCGAATCTCTTAAGGATTTTGAACACTGCGATTAAGTCCCCTCTTACCCTTCGCTTTTTTAAGGAAAACATATCTAAACGCTTTAAACGCTCGTCATACGGCAAGTTACGGAGCGCTGGAATTTGTTTGGTTGCTCGTCTCTGTATCTTCTCTAGCAAAACTTGACCTTTGATATAATTCGGTGACCAGAACTTGACGCCATATTCTAGGTGTGGTCTTACAAATGCTGAATATAATCTCTTCATAAGTTCGGGTGATTTATAAGCCACAGGAAACTACAAGAGGCCACCAACCATCTCTCCCTCTCTCTCCCTCTCGCCCACCTGCATCGCCTTTCCTATACCATCCCCGTTTTTAAATAAGCCACACCGTCCCTCTTAACGCCAACACCGACGCCGTTAATATCGCTTAATTATGAAGAGCAGCGGACCGACAACACAACCTTTGGGAGGACATGGACACGGAGGGGAAGGGAGGGGAAGGAAAGGGAGGGAGGGAGGGAAGGGAGAAAAATGAGGGATGGGGGTGAGGGAGTGAGAAGGGTTTGTATGGAAAGTGAGATGTCGTGGTGTGTGTTTACAGAGAGGGAGGGAGGGAGGGAGGGAGGGAGGGAGAGGAAGGAGGAGAATGGATAATAGAAATTGACGGAATGAAGGAAATAAAGAGGGAAATGAAGGAGGAAGAAGGGAGGGCGAGTGGGCTGTTGACAGGGAGGAAAAGAGGGAGGGAGAAGGAAGGAAGGAAGGAGGGAAAGTGTGTAAAGGGAGAGTGCGGTACAGAGGAAGGAAGGAAGGAAGGAAGGAAGCAACAAAGAAAGAGAAGAAAGAAGGAAGGAAGGCAAGGAAGGAGGGGCCGTGAGGGGGTGTCAGGGCGTGTGCTTAAAGAGAATGACAGGAAGGAAGGAAAGAAGGAAGGAAGGAAGGAAGGAAGGAAGGAAGCAACAAAGAAAGAGAAGAAAGAAGGAAGGAAGGCAAGGAAGGAGGGGCCGTGAAGGGGTGTCAGGGCGTGGTGTGCTTAAAGAGAATGACAAGCTATTAGGGAAGGAAGGAAAGAAGGAAGGAAGGAAGGAAGGAAGGAAGGAGAATGCGCTACGGAGGAAGGAAGACGGGAAGAGACGAAGGAAGAAAGGGTGTGAAGGGTGATGTGATAGAGAATGGGAGAGGTGTGATTGAGGGTAAGCCACGAAGGAAGGAAGGAAGGAAGGAAGGAAGGAAGGAACTGGTGTCGGGCACGGCGCAGCACGTGTGGGGTGAGTGTTGACACGTGCCGCCGACCCGTGCCACGTGCAGCCACTCCTCAGGGGACGCCGACACCGGGGAGGACACGACGCAACGAGAGGGGAGGAGAGAGGGAGGAGAGGGGAGGCAGAGGGGGAAAGAGAGAGGAGGGACATGAGGCAGCGGGAGGGGGAGGTAGCGGAGGGAAACTGGGGATTGTGGGAGGGAGGGAAGGAAGGAGGGGAGGGACATGAGGCAGTGGGAGGGGGAGGTAGCGGAGGGAAACTGGGGATCGGGGGAGGGAGGGAAGGGAAGGATATGAGGTAGAGCGTGAGAGAGGTAGGGAGGGAGGCATGGGAAGGGGAAGGGGAAGGGAGAGAAGGGGAAGAGAGGAGAAGGAAAGTGGGAGGGAGAGAAGAGGGAAAGATGCAGAAGGGAGAAGGGAGTTAGAGGAAGGGGGAGGAGGTCGAGAAAGGCGGAGGGAAGGGAGAAAAGAGTAAGGGAGACGGAGAGAGGGAAGAGTAGGGAGAGAAAGTGTGAGAGGTTGAAGAAGGGGAAGAGAAGTGAAGGGAGAGACGGGAAGGAGGGGAAGGAAAGGAGGGAGGCAGCGCAGGTTATAGTTTTAGGCAAGGGTAGAGAAGGAGAGGGAAGGGAGGAAGGGAGGAAGGGAGAGGCAGGGTAAGGGAGGGAAGATGAAGGACGGAAGGAAAGGGAGAGAGTCGAAGGAGGGAGAATCAAAGGGTTAAGACGACAGAACAAGGGGAATAGGTAAACAGAGAGAGAGAGAGAGAGAGAGAGAGAGAGAGAGAGAGAGAGAGAGAGAGAGAGAGAGAGAGAGAGAGAGAGAGAGAGAGAGAGAGAGAGAGAGAGAGAGAGAGAGAGAGAGAGAGAGAGAGAGAGAGAGAGAGAGAGAGAGAGAGAGAGAGAGAAACTGATTATACTCTCGTTTCGTGGAAAAAAAAAAAAGAAGGGAATGAAGGCAAGAGATAATATTTTTACTTCCTTCCAAAGAAAAAAAACAAAAATTAAAAACAGAGAAAAATACTAAGTGGAAATTAAAGGACAAAAAAAAAGACTGAAAATATACTCGAGGCTTCCAATCCGCTCTAAAAAAAAAATGTGCTTACTGAAAAAAATTAAAACTAACCTTCCATTTTTTTTCGATAACACAAAATCACACAAAAATAATCTGAAAGTCCTCCATGACTATTCTCTCTCTCTCTCTCTCTCTCTCTCTCTCTCTCTCTCTCTCTCTCTCTCTCGACAGCCTTTTACTCATAACCTATTTCGCTTTTTACCATTATATTAAAACGACTTTCTTTCAATTTTACTATCTTAAATTCCGATACCTATTTACTTATACTTAAATTGTGTAGATCATCACTATCTCAGCATTACGCCTCTTTTATCAGCTTATAACCATATCTTAATTAAATTTATACCAGGTTATCATCATCCTCATATCCAGTTTTATTTAGTACAGTACAAGATAAAGACTTTTCCAGACTTCCTCATTCTCTCCTGCTGATGTTAGTGTACTCCATCCCAGTCTCACAAATACTCTAACATGGTCTCTCCACCTGGTCCTCTGTCTGTACTAACCTCTACAATTTCTCGGTTACCATCCCCGTGTCTCTTTGCCGCCTAACATGGCTTTGTGATAGGCCCCATCTGGACACCTCTCCTCCCGAAATTGACCTCTCTTTCGGCCACCTCTTTGGATTCTTTTTAGGAGCAGCGAGTAGCGGGCTTTTTTTTATTATTGTTTCCTTTTTGTGTGTGCCCTTGAGCTGTCTCCTTTGTTGTAAAATATAAAAAAAATATATAAAAAAACAGTGCATTGTATCCCTGTATGTTTGGTTGGAGGAGGAAGGTGGAAGAGAAGGAGGAATACGAGGAGGGTAGAGAAACAAGAAGGATAATGAAGGAAAATTGGAAGTGGAGTAGGAAGAGAAATTGAGTCTAGTGTGTGAGTCTTAGAATGTAAAACTAAAATGAAAAACTAAACTAGAAAACTGAAAATTACAAAAATGTCCATGAACTATTAAACTGGCGAGATAAGTAGGTTGCCACTTTTACTTAGATTAAAATTATCCATCTGTTATTAATTGTACGTATCACACTATAACCTGCCTAAGTCCATTCCATATTACTAATCGTCAGGGCTAAATATAAACTGTTCAGTAATACATTTTTTATTACTTTATTTCGCTATAGATTCAGATAGACTACCACTGTGTTACTTTAGCCGTCTCTCTGTTATAAGTTTCACGTATGATATGGCCGACTCAAGCCCATTTCGTATTCGTAAAAGCCACGGTCAGAAGTAAATCGCTTACCAATACATTTTCTTTCATCATTTCATTTCCCTTTAGCGAGTCTAGGAAAATAAAGCGAGTTGACTTGCTTACTTTCATACTTTGCTTACTCTCTCCGATATGTTCCTTTGTATCGTAATTCCTGCCAAGTTCAAGTGAATGGCTCGCTGATGTCCGTCTTGTACCCGAGTTTCTTTGCAATAACTTTCTCTCTACTAATTTCCGCCCGTAAAGTGTGATCGAATGGAAATGACTCAACGCTCCCGGTCTTTGTAGGGAGTCGTTTCACAGCTTCTGAACACGCGACCAACCGGCCATTCTCGTGTGTGTGTGTGTGTGTGTGTATCAGCTATAGTGTGTGTATGCGTGAGGGCGAGCAGTCACACACGCACACACACACAAACAAAAAGAAGAATAAAAAAACACCACCAGAACGAACTATTGGAAACCCCGCCAATTTATGCTAGTCCCCCCGCCCCTTGAGCCCCGCCACACGTTTTCTGTACAAACAAGATTGATCCCTGCGTTGTCGTACCCTCGTGAGTGAGTTGTCGTGCGTCGTACATAATTGTTTTCCCTTTATTATGATTATCGAAGGCAATTCAATAGAGAAGAGAGAGAGAGAGAGAGAGAGAGAGAGAGAGAGAGAGAGAGAGAGAGAGAAATTTGATAGATTCGTAACCATAAACCTCTTGACTTATGTATTTACCGTCGTCCAAGAGAGAGAGAGAGAGAGAGAGAGAGAGAGAGAGAGAGGGTAAAAACGAGCCAGTAAACGATAAAATGTGATAAACGCGAGTAATTATGGAATGGTATACGAGGCGCGGCGCTAAATGCAGTGTTTAGTGTGTTTCCGTGATTGATCGGTCGAGGCGCGGCCAATCAACGCACACCAACGCCATCTATCGGTTTTTTTCCTTGAGTTTTGGTATACGGGGTTTAAAGGGTTCGATGTTTTGTGGGTTTTTTTATCGCTTTACCATACACAGTTCCTTTTATATAGTATGGAATTTGCCACCCTTCTCCCCCCCTCCCCCCCCAACACACACACAGAGCGAAGGAGGTGAAAGAGAGAAGAGGTAAGCAGATTTTCCTTATAAACACAATTCCCACCCAGCAGTGAATGGGTACCAGGTATTAATCGGGGGTTGTGTCCCGTCTCCTGGGGTCTGTTCCCTTCTCCTATAATTCCTTCCCCTTCTGTCTCTCTCCGACATATGACCGCAGATGTTGCGCCGACTAAACGAAACTCTCCAACTTTTCCTCACACCAAACTCTTACATGTGCGCACATTTCTGGCGACTGACAGAAGTAGTGATCACAATATCGGAATCGGCTTCGACCGCGTCCTTCATTTGGGGCAGGTTATAGGGTTATAGTACGTTCTCCTAGTGTATATTTTCACCTAAGGGATAAAATTACATTCGTAAATACAAGATAAGTAAGGGCTTGTCATGCTTTCCGGCTCCAACCAAGTGCAGGCTAATCACGAGCAATAGGGTCTTGCAGGGAGCTCGACCTGCCATCTGGTGGCGGTCTTGGATGTAAAAAAAAAATGCTTGCGGACTTAGTCAAATAATTTTTCTTAACAGTTTTTCGTTATTATTTAGAAATCACATTTTTTCCTCATAATTACGGTATATAAACAATTGACTTAGTAGTAGTATTTATGAAACGGAGCAACACAAGAAAAATATTTATATATTTTCCCCACATAAACAATCCCAAGAAGGATGCATACCCCATACGAGGGTGGACAAGACCCCTGTATATGGACAGAATCTGGGAGGGGGAAAAGAACTGGCGGAGACAATACAGAACGCCCAACATCAGCTTCCTCTAGGTTGGGCGTTCTGTATCATCTCCCCTAGTTCTTTTCCCCCTCCCAAATGCTGTCCATATACAGGAGTCTTGTCCACCCTCGTATGGAGTATGCATCTCATGTGTTGGGGGCTCCACACACACAGCTCTCTTGGACAGAGTGGAGTCTAAGGCTCTTCGTCTCATCAACTCCCCTCCTCTTACTGAGCCTTCTTTCTCTTAAATTCCGCAGCCATGTTGCATCTCTTTCTATCTTCTACCGATATTTTCAAGCAGCTAATTGCATGCCTCCCCCCCTCCCGCGGCCCCGCTGCACACAACTTTTCACTCTTGTTCACCCGTATACTGTCCAAATCCCTTATGCAAGAGTTAACCAGCATCTTCATTCTCTTCTCCCTTACACTGGTAAACTCTGGAAAAGCCTTCCTTCGTCTGTATTTCCTCCTGCCTCCGACTTGACCTCTTTCAAGAGGAGAGTTTCGGGACATCTCTCCACCCAAATTTGACCTTCCTTTTGGCCTCTCGTTCTATTTTCTCTGGTTGGAGTAGCGTTTAGCGGGCATTTTTGTTCCTGTTTTTGTTTCTTGTCCTTGAGCTGCCTCCTTTGATGTAATAATAATAATAATAATAATAATAATAATAATAATAATAATAATAATAATAATAATAATAATAATAATAGTTACAAGACCCGTTTTGCTACTGCGTTTCCCTGCTGTCCCACCGCCCCTTGCCCCCTCCTTCCTGTAATCCCCCTGCCCTCCCACTGGGTTCCCCCTCCACCCCTCGCAACCCCCCCCCCCCCACCCCCCGGTCCTACCGCCGCTCACCTGCCCACTACCTGCTGTCTCGCGCCCCGGGGTGAAGCAACGCGAGGCGGCTTCACGGCTTCATTTACCTGCCGGATGGAAAAAGCGTTAAGTCCAAAGCGGCGAGATGAAGCCCTGAGTTATTCATTTATCGCGTGTGTGTGTGTGTGTGTGTGTGTGTGTGTGTGTGTGCTCTGGCCGGAAAAATGATCAATCAATTATTAAATATAACACTAGCGAGTGAATAATTCAGCCGCCAAAACGACAGCCGACACTTAAATCACTGACCAATGCTGAAAATCTTTGATCCCGACCCCCAACGTTTTAGTAAATACTCGCTAACTGACCCACTACTCAGCGCCCTCACGCGCACGCGCGCACGCACGCACAAAGCACTCATATAAAGACGTTGATTGACAGATAATACAGATAAAGATAGACAGACAAATAGATATATGGATAGATGAATATTGTCAGCAAATAGATATACAACAATATAAAAAATACGATATAAAATTAACAATAATAATAATAATAATAATAATAATAATAATAATAATAATAATAATAATAATAATAATAATAATAATAGTAATAGTAATAGTAATAATAATAATAATAATAATAATAATAATAATAATAATAATAATAATAATAATAATAATAATAATAATAATAATAATAATAATAATAATAATAATAATAATAATAATAATAATGAAAATAATAATAATAATGAAAATAATAATAATAATAATAATAATAATAATAATAATAATAATAATAATAATAATAATAATAATAATAATAATAATAATAATAATAATAATAATAATAATAATAATAATAATAATAATAACAATAATAATAATAATAACAATAATAATAATAATAATAATAATAATAATAATAATAATAATAATAATAATAAAAATAATAATAATAATAATAATAATAATAATAATAATAATAATAATAATAATAATAATAATAATAATAATAATAATAATAATAATAATAATAATAATAATAATAATAATAATAATAATAATAATAATAATAATAATAATAATAATAATAATAATAAAAATAATAATAATAATAATAATAATATCGGTTAATAAAAGTATGGTGCAGGTATGCCAATAAAAAGTACCCCAAGTGTAGGATGTGGAATTCAAACAGAGTCAAAACCGTTTAAATATTACCGTTGGCTTTTTGGACATATATAACAGACATTTCAACGGTGAGGGAGAGCTTGGAGTACGCCTGTTAAGTGATATATTGAGTCCATCTTTCCTTTGCCAGTTAATCTCACGGCGCTACTTTCCTCCTTGATACAAAACGTTTTCCCTATATATTCATTTAACCTTTTTTTTTTGGGGGGGGGGGAAGGGGGGCGGGGACATTCTTCCTTGATTCCAGAGAGAGAGAGAGAGAGAGAGAGAGAGAGAGAGAGAGAGAGAGAGAGAGAGAGAGAGAGAGAGAGAGAGAGAGAGAGAGAGAGAGAGAGAGAGAGAGAGAGAGAGAGAGAGAGAGAGAGAGAGAGAGAGAGAGAGAGAGAGAGAGAGAGACATACATTTAACCTTATCTCCTTTTTTTGGGGGGGTACTTTCTTCCTTGATCCCAGACTGAGAGAGAGAGAGAGAGAGAGAGAGAGAGAGAGAGAGAGAGAGAGAGAGAGAGAGAGAGAGAGAGAGAGAGAGAGAAATCGACGAAAGGTAATCTGTTTTATTTCTCTTCAGCCCCAAAGAAAACAACATTGAGTGAATACAGCGATATAGTAATTACAATATGACGATGAACGGACACTAGAATAGCCTTGAATTTATTTAAGGTTATCCAGGAGCAGTAAGTAGCGGGCTTTTTTTTATAGATATCTTTCTTTACGCCCTTGAACGGTCTCCTTAGCTGTAAAAAAAAAAAATATCGAAGCGGCACGTGTCTCCCTCTCTTAATCAGTAGCCCCACAAACAAACAAACACACAAACAAGTGAATATACACCTATACCTCAAAGATCACGAGATAATCAGAGCCCAGTAGTTAATTAAGGCAGCAACGTTCCCATTCACCTTTAATTAAGAAGAGACAGCACCTGAAATACCTTTGATCTGCCTGCAAAAAATAACTACATGATTTATATTTATGGTTGTGACATTCTTATCTTTCTTATTTTGTTGTTCTTTCTCCTCCTCCTCCTTCCTGTTTTTCCCTTTCACCTATTTGATTTTCAGTACCCATTTGAACACACACACACACACACACACACACACACACACACACACACACACACACATTGTTGGATTGTGGACGCCGACACGCTTATCTGCCTCCTCTCTCTCTCTCTCTCTCTCTCTCTCTCTCTCTCTCTCTCTCTTCAACACACCTGTTTAGAGCCTCCACACACCTGCCTAGTCCCTCCACACACCTGCTTAGCCTAATTAACCCTTTAACACACCTGTTCGTCGGTCTCCTAGTGTGAATTTGGACCGCATCAAGTTCAAACGATTTTTCAAACACCCCACACAGTTTTTTTTTCTTTTAATTTACGTTTATTTAATTTGTATTTCTTTGTTATTTTGACCTCCTTTTCATCTTTTCTTCCCTGCTTGTCTTTCCTTTCTTCGTTTTGTCTTTTCTTATACATACATACATACATACATACATACATACATACGCACACAGGCATATACGCACACATTTTTTTCCTAACTTTATATAAACGTACATCGCTAGACTTTCTTTTTTTTATATGTGTGCTTTACAATTAGCTTTTCAAATACGTGTATATACTTTTCCTTTCTTACTGACTCGCTCATTTACTCGCCTAACTACTCACATTATCTGCACTACACCCAGTCAGTCAGTCGTTAAGTCAGTCGTTAAGTGAGTCTGTCAGTCGTTAAGTCACTCGTTAAGTCAGTCAGTCAGTTACTCACTCACTCACTCACTCACTCACACTCGCTCACTCACTCACCCACTCACTCACTCACTCACTCACTACACAAAACAATAAATAGAAAAGAGAACAAAAAGGAACTTGCATAATCGATTCAAACACACACACACACACACACACACACACACACACACACACACACACACACACACACACACACATATGCAGACTAACATTAAGATCAGTCACTCCTTCCTTCCTTCCTTCCTTCCTTCCTTCCTTCTTCCTTCGTGCATAAATAATCATGCACTGACCAGAACATACGAAACTAAGGAGGAGGAGGAGGAGGAGGAGGAGGAGGAGGAATGAGAAAAAAAGAAGGAGGTATAAGAACAAGAAGAAAAAGATAAAGAATGAAAACCAGATGAGGATGAAGATGAAAGAAGAAGCAGGAGAAGGAGAACAAGAAAAGTAGAAGGGAGGAAGGAAGAAAAGAAGATAGAAAGAAGAAAAGAAAGACAGACAAGCAGGGAAGAAAAAAGAAGATGGGGAGAAGGTAAAAAAAATAACAAAAAAAAAAGTAAATTAAAACCAAAATAAGGAAAAGAAAAATGCATCAAAAAATCAACCATACAGAAAAATAAAAACTCAGGAACTTGACCTAAAAAATAAAAATAAAATAATGTCACTGCAAGAAAAGTCACGGCCGAAAAAAATCACTGCAGACTTCACAATCATCATCATCATCATCATCATCATCGACACTCACTCTACCGCGTTGTCGAGAATATGACTAAAAAAAAAATCCAAAATAAAAAAAAATATAAAAAAATAATTAAAAAAGTAAAGTAACTCATCAAAAGCAGGAAGTGAAGCAAACACGAGACCGAAAAAAAGTGAGTTTAATTAAGATACTAAAATAAACCCAAAATAAGACAGATAATGAAAGGAGGAGGAGGAGGAGGAGGAGGAGGAGGAGGAGGAGGAGGAGGAGGAATATGTCAGTGATTAGGAATGAGGAGAGAGAGAGAGAGAGAGAGAGAGAGAGAGAGAGAGAGAGAGAGAGAGAGAGAGAGAGAGAGAGAGAGAGAGAGAGAGAGAGAGAGAGAGAGAGAGAGAGAGAGAGAGAGAGAGAGAGAGAGAGAGAGAGAGAGAGAGAGAGAGAGAGAGAGAGAGAGAGAGAGAGAGAGAGAAATGAAAAGCTAGAGAAAGAAATGAAGGAAGAAAATAAGGAAGAAAAAGAAAAAGGAGAAGTAAAATAAAGAAGAACAAAGAAGAAGGAAACCAAGGGAAATGCATAAGACAGACAAAGAGAGAAGAGGAAGACATGAAAGAAAAGGAAAAGAAAAAAATGGAAGAAAGAAAAAAGTATCAACAACAACAACAACAACAACAACAGTAATAATGATACTAACGATAGCTACTGATCTCTCTCCAATGAATACACGAACACATAAATGATTACCAGACTGCGAGGTACACATAAATAAGCCAGCGCGTATATAAAAAGGTCGAGGATATGTATTACCGAGGTCATGTATTAATAGATGGGTCGGTATTAGCGGTCATGCAAGGATTCATGTCTTCTGATGCATGCTGGGAATTATGTATCAGTGTGGGGGGGAGGAGGGGGGGGAGTGTGTGTGTCATTTCATACATATATACATACAATCTTTTTTTTTTTCGGTCAATCCTTCCTTCTATCCAAAAATGTCCATCCTTTCATCCTTTTAAGTGCTTCTATTCCCCTTCCTTTTATCCTCTTCTCCTCATCCACTCATCCATTCATATATCTTCCTATCATCCGTCAACCCAAACCATCCATCCCTTTCTAAATGTGTCTATCCCTTCTTTTCTTCTTCTTCTTCTTCTTCTCCTTCTTTTTCTTCTTTTTCTTTTTCTTCTCCTTCTTCCTATCCTTCTCATCCATCCATCTACCCATCCCTTCCATCTTTCCCTTTCTCCCTCTCTTCTATTCCTTCATCATCTTTCTTCCTTCTCTCCCTTTTACATCTCCTCCAAATACACACACACACACACACACACACACACACACACACACACACACACACACACACACACACACACACACACACACACTCCTCGCTTTTAAATGTCGGGATGAAATAACCTTTAAACTATTTCTAGCTCGGGAATAAACTCTTCTCTACTGAGGGGGAGGAGGAAAGGGGAGGAGGAGGAAGGGAGAGTTGGTGGGGACTCTGGAAGGTTAAAGGAAGAGAGGGATGGAGACGAAGGGGGAGAGAGGGTGGATGGGGATGCGGTGGGGGGGAATGAATAAATAGGTGATATGCGGGGAGGTGAAAGGGGATGGATGTGCATATGTGAGGGGAAGTAAGGGGAGAGGACAGGAGGGGAGAATGTGGGTGAGTGAGGGAAGATTGGGGAAGGATTTGTGCGAAGGAGGGGAGAGAGAGGGGGAGAGAGAGGAAGGAAAGGGCACGGAAGAAAAGGGGGAGAGAAAGAACGGAAGAGATGGGAAGATGAGAATAGAAAGGGGAGAAGGAAGGTAGGTGAGGGAGCTAAGGGAGTTTGAGGGCTTTGGAAGAAGAGGGGAAGAAGAGGGAAAGAGAAGAGGAAGAGAGAGGAGGAGGAGGAAAGAGGAAGAAGGAAGGGAGGGAAGGAAGAGAGGAGAGGGGAGAAGGCAGAGGGATTGGAAGATGGGAAGAGGAAGGAAAGGGAAGAGAAGGAAAGGGAGATAAGAGGAAGAGAGAGGAGGAGGAAAGAGGAAGAAGGAAGGGAGGGAAGGAAGAGAGGAGAGGGGATAAGGCAGAGGGCTTGGAAGATGGGAAGAGGAAGGAAAGGGAAGAGAAGGAAGGGGAGAGAAGAGGAAGAGAGAGGAGGAGGAGGAGGAGAGGGAAGAGGAAGAGGGGAGAAGGTCAAGGCGAGGGAGGAAGGTCTGTTGTGCATATGGACGGAGACACACACACGCACACACACACACACACACACACACACACACACTCTTCCTCCTCCTCCTCCTCCTCCTCCTCCCCTCATGATGATTCCAGCAACACGGTAATAATATCAGACACTTATGCAAAAAATTTAGGGTCCTGTTCCCCCCCCACTCAGGTAATTAGCCCTCCACACACCTTGACAATCACCCCAACTCGGAACACCTGCGAGAGATAAGGAGATAGCGGGGTTAAGGGTTTTTTTTCTCCCTTTCTCTCTTTCCCTCCCTCTCTCTCTCTCTCTCTCTTCCGCTATCTCTCTCTTTCACCCCAATTTTCATTCCCCGCTTCCTACTAATTATGCTCCCCCGCGCCATGTGTTTCTGGCAGAGTTATGGAGATTAGTGTGTGATAATTTGTTAGTTATTGTTGTTATGTCGTTTTAGTTACTCTTTTGTTTTGTTTATCGTTATTTTCGTATGTGTGAGATAACAGTATGACCAATTGATGGAGTGGGAGTTGTCAATCAATCAATAGCTTTGTAATACATGTAGGAACACTAGTATTGCATAGTTCTATTTGACTGATATATTTTCCCAAGCTAAGCCTCAGAAAACATCAGCGTTAAAATCCCTACGCCCCTGTCCACCCAGCAGTAAATGGGTACCAGGTATTAATCGGGGGTTGTGTCCCGTCTCCTGGGGTCTGTTCCTTTCTCCTATAATTCCTTCCCCTTCTGTCTCTCTCCGGCATATGACCACAGATGTTGCGCCGACTAAACGAAACTTTCCAAACTTTCAGCGTTAAAATCCCCAACCAAAACTATTACGTTGTCACGCCGAGTCACTGATATAGCAATCCAGCTAAGCAAGACTCATAAGTGTTGTTCCCGTGTGTTAATCCTCCATGCATCACTGTTAAGTATACAATAATAATAAATACTTTAAAACATTTACGTCAACATTAGAAATCAAAGTTTTTTCTCAAGTGATTCGTTACTAATTTCAAAGTATTAGGTTGGTATTATAAGACACATCAACTATTTCTAAAGGTCAAAGAGGGGGTCAGTCGGGTTCTAATGAGTGTTTCTTGAGGGTCATTTTACAAAAGAAGGTTCAAACTCTCACCAGGGTCATAACACTACTCCTGGAAGTGCCCACAACTCATACGAAAGCCTTGTCAAATTTGTGTTCTTTGGCAACGAAATGATTTATAACACGACTCCTTAGTGTTACCACCCAGAACTTGCCATGCCCCCCTCTGGCCTGGCCGCCGCGCTTCCCCCTCGAGAAGGTTGCCCCTACGCCGACACAGTCACAACTTTTAGTCAGCATAGTCTAAAACACCAAGCTTTATCATTGGTCAAACTTTATTTTATTTTATTTATTTATTTATTTTTTTTTTTTTACGTTGCGGCCTATTGCGCCAGTAGGCTTCTTCCCGGTGGGGCCTGATGGTCGGCCCAAGTCTTCTTCGCGGTGGGGCCTGATGGTCGGCCCAGCCCGTTATGGCGCAGGCGAGTGTTTATAGTGGCGCCATCTTGTACTGCGGAAAAAATTAAATCACATTCAGAATACATCAATTTTCTTATAAAAAAAACAGAAAACAGCGATTTATGTTCATAGTTACCATATCAATTGTGATGCGATGATTAATATCGAATTATCACTCCGACACCATCGCTGAGCCTCTCGGTTACTGAATCTCTTGAAGCAGCCTTCGAAACAGCGCTCGGAGCATCCATCAGCAGCATACGAGCAGTAGTACCTCGAACAGCTGCACGCAAGGCAACACAGGGTTATACCAGCGGCACCAACACTCGTATGGGCTCTGTGCTGCTTCACCTCAAATGTCTGTCTCTCGTTCCTCTTATATAAATCTAAACTTTTTACTCGCATCCTGGCAACAAGATTTTAAGTTGTGCTCACTCCCAAGGCGTTGACCACTGGCGCCAGATTCTCGTACTCAGAGCCTCGTATTTACCGGTTTCTGAGCCTAAGTATTGCCAAAAACGCACCAATAATTAACCATTTTAACCCGGTAGCTGCGGGGATCATGTTTCTTAAAGGCCCCTCTAAGCGAATTGGTGAGAAAAGATCATCTCTCACGCAAACCATTTCATAATATATACCTATCAACGCATTTGTGATCAGTTTATGCATCATCTATTTTGGGGGTTTATATCATGGGAAAAATTTGGCCCGTCGCTGCTACCGGGTTAACGATAACTACCGTATATATGAAGGCAGTTATTAGGGTCGAGGAGGCAGTTCTGGGGTTGGAAATTAGCAAACGTAGGAGGCTGAGTACGACAATCTGGAAACGTTGGGTTCAGCCTCGTTCCTCCCACGAGTATTGTTCGGGTGTTCAGTGTCAGGTGTCAAGCAGTGGAAGGTTCCGTGTGTTCAGAATCAGCCCGGAGAAATATTAATCCATACGGCACATGTCACTCACCGTCACATCCATCGTCACATCCAGAACAGTCAGCAATCCTAAACTTATTTTCAAGTTGATGGACAGCGGCAGCGGAGTTTAACATTTTCGGCAAAAAATTCCTTTATCATAACTATATATTCGAAAAGTGTGATGATAGTGAAAAGTTGGAAAGTTTCGTTTAGTCGGTGCAACATCTGTGGTCATATGCCGGAGAGAGACAGAAGGGGAAGGAATTATAGAAGAAGGGAACAGACCCCAGGAGACGGGACACAACCCCCGATTAATACCTGGTACCCATTCACTGCTGGGTGGACAGGGGCGTAGGGTATCGGAAAAGCCGCCCAAATTTTTCCACTCCGCCCGGGAATCGAACCCGGGCTCTCTTGGTTGTGAGCCGAGTGTGCTAACCACTGCACCACGAAGCCCCCTGTGATGATAGAGAACCTAACCTTCCAGACCAAGAGGTGGCAATCGCTTATGGAAGTCAGCAACAAATAACACTTGTTCTTTTTTTTATTTTGAGGTCATGAAGCATCACGTCTCAATCGTTATCGTTCCTTTTCAGAATCCCTTCGCCCACACACGGCATCGCTCAATATTCCACACAGTATTTCAAGTTAATCTATTTCTTCCTTGAGTTTCGATATAAAAAAGGGCTTTATAAGACAATTTTTCCTTCACGTCTCAATCGTTATCGTTCCTTTTCAGAATCCCTTCGCCCACACACGGCATTGCTCAATATTCCACACAGTATTTTACGTTAATCTATTTCTTCCTTGAGTTATGATATCAAAAAGGGATTAACAAGATCATTTTTTCCCATGGGATAAACACATAATACACCGAAATGTATTCACTGTGTACCATTGTTATTGCTGGCAACCTCGACGATCACAGAAAACGAACTGCTGTTGTTTTCTTCCTTGAGTTTCGATATCAATAAGGGCTTTACAAGATCATTTTTCCCATGGGATAAACACATAATACACCGAAATGTATTCACTGTGTACCATTGTTATTGCTGGCAACCCTCGACGATCACAGAAAACGGACTGCTGCTGTTTTCCCAGAAGACTGCAAGGCTGACTCACTTAATAATTACCTAACATTAACCCGTAGATGAGAAACTATCCCTGGTCACGCTGATTATGACATCTGTACATTTGTCTATCGTCTTTACCGAATGAAAAAAAAATATCCTTTGTAATGTATCACTGACACCGTTAATACTTGTTGGCAACCCTCGACGATCATAGAAAACGAGATGTTGTTGTTATCGGAGAGAACTAGGAGGCTGCCTCATTAAATCATTACCGTACACACAGGCATATAAAATTGTCCCAAGTCAAACTGATTAACAAAGATGCAATTGTCATATCACTGATTACGGCCACTGACTCCCTTCAGGCCGGTGTTGTATTACCGCAATGGGCTCCCCCGCCTTCCACCATGACACCTGCCCGCCCAGACCCAGCCCCAGCCCAAGGCCCCCCAGACGGGTCACATGCATTATTTCACTCTTTACCCAACATATAGCCGCTCTCTCACCTTGTCGCCGTGTTCCCGGGAGTGTCATCCACCCGGCAGACGTATTCATTGCACCGTGAGTCACTTCGCTTTAAGCCGCGGAAAGCCATAACACGAATGTCCGGACACGGTTGTTTACAAACCCCACGCATGCGCAGTACTGGCGGTTACAAAAAGAGGAGGAGCAGGTTCAAATTCATCGTCATCATCATCACACACACACAGGACCTCACATTCCCTTTAACAGCGAGCTTTATATTCGTTGTTGTTTTTAACCCTTAACTGTTTCCTCGGGTATAAAATAAAATAAAAACAAATAAATCAATCAAAAACCTCCCTAACTACGTCTTGGAGAATCAAAACCTTTACGTGTGTGTGTGTGTGTGTGTGTGTGTGTGTGAGTGGTATTTTGACCCTGCTCCAGTATCGTAAACCTAAAAAAACAACCATTAGAACCCTACTGATCTCCTTTAGGACCTTTGGCTGATGTAAAAGGCGGAAGAGTCTGAGAACACCAACCTAATGACCTTACCTGTGCCCTAATGACCCGGCAGGTGACAACACTATTACGGTACAGGTGTTTAATGAGGCCTGAGTGGGGAGGTAAACAGAAAGGGAGAGTGTCGTGAGCATATGCCGAAGAGAAAGGGAAAGGATAAAAAGATGAGAGGAAACGAATGGAAAGGAAGGAAAGGGAGATGAGGAAAATAACGAAAGGGAAAGGAAGAGAAAAGAGAAGAGGAGAAAAGAGAAAGTTAGAGGGAGTAGAGGATAGAGAGGGAGAAAAACGAGATGAGAAAAGAGCATGAGGAAAACAGAAGAAATAATAGCAGAAAAAAAAAGAATGGAAAAGGAAGAGAAAAGAGGAGAGGAGAAAAGAGAAAATTAGAGAGAATAGAGGATAGAGAGAGGGGTAAAAACGAGATGAGAAAAGGACATGAGAAAAACAAGGAATAATAACAGGAAAAAAAAGAGAAGAGAAGAGGAGAGGAAAGAACGTGGAGAGAAGGAGGAAGAGGAGAAGGAGGAGAAAGTAGAGCTGGCCGAGTGGGTGGAAGACAGGAAGGGTGGAGAGAAGAAGAAAAATGAGGAGGTAAAACAAACAGAATAGTGGATGAATGGACTCAATCAAACACTTCTGGGGTTGAAGTTAAAACAAATCAGAGTTAGATAAAAGGTAAATAAGGTTGGATAGATAGATATAGATAGAAGTTAGACAGGTGTATGAATAGAGAGAACAGAGGCTAATCAACTAGTTCCCATAAGTTAGAACGCGTTGACAGACTAATTCGCGTCTTATCTCAGTCATATCTCGTGTGAATATTGAAACCTGAAGTATGTCTTAAAATAGCCTTGGATCATCTCTCTCTCTCTCTCTCTCTCTCTCTCTCTCCAAACCTTATTGATCATATTTTTGTTCCTTCCCTCTTCTTCTTCCTCCTCTCCTTCCTTCTCTCTTCTCCTCTCTTTCCTTCCTCCTCCTCTTCCCTCCTCTTCCTTAACCCTTTCCCTCTACCTTCCCTCTCCCTTCTTTTTCTCTCTTCCCTCTTCTACCAAAACCCTTTCCTTATCCCACTCCCTCCCTCCCTCTACCTCCCCTCTACCTCATAACTCTCCCTCCCTCCTACCTACCTCCATTCCTACCTGGCGTGCGGAGGTGTATCTGTGGCACAAAGAGAGAGGTGGTGGTGGTGGTGGTGAAGGTGGGGTGTTGGGGGCGCCGTGAGGGGGGGTGTTGGGGTGATCGTGGAGGGGGTGGGAGGGGTTTGGGTTCTCTTGCCGGCCGCGTCTTCGCTGCTCCGTCGGGGATAATGATCTCAAAACTCGCCTTCATTTAGTATTAATTGTTCTATACATAACAGAGACGGGGCGGGGCGGGGAGGTTATCAAATCTTGGGGAGAATAACTGTCTTGTGGCCCGCAGGTGAGGAGGAGGAGGAGGAGGAGGAGGAGGGGGAGGAAGGAGGAGGAAGGTGAAGAACATTGAGGAAAAGGAGGAGGAGGAGATGGAGTAAGGAGGGCGAGAAAGAAGAGAAGGAAGAGGAGGAGGATTGGGGAGGGAGAAGAAATACGTGGGAGGAAGAGGAGGAGGAGGAGGAGGAGGGGGAGGAAGGAGGAGGAAGGTGAAGAACAACAAGTAAGAGGAAGAGGAGGTGGAGTAAAGAGGGCGAGAAGGAAGAGAAGAAGAAAGAGGAGTGAGGAGGGAGAAGAAATACGTGGGAGGAGGAGGAGGAGGAGGAGGAGGAGGAAGAGGTAAGTTGAAGAAATGAGAGAGGGAAAAAAAAGGTTAAAAGAAGGAATGGGAATGGGAATAAAAATGAGGAAAATAAGAAAAAAGAGGAATGGTGATAACTGGAGGTGGTAATAACGATAATGTGTGTGTGTGTGTGTGTGTGTGTGTGTGTGTGTGTGTGTGTGTGTGTGTGTGTGTGGTATGTGGAGAGATGGGAAGATAAGGGAGAAGATAGGAATGGGGGAGGGAGGAGGTAATGGAGGAGGAGTTGAGGAATGGTTGAAGAAGAAAAAGATTAAGAACACGAAGAACAAGAACAAGAAGAACAACAAGAACAAGAACAAGAAAATAACAAAACAAAACAAAACAACAGCAAACAGAAACACCAAAAACAAAAACAATAAAAAGAAGATAAGCAAGAAAAAGATAAAAAAACAGGAAAGAAAAAACGAAAAAAAATATAAAAACTAATGAGAAAAAACAACAACTCCACCCAACCCTATCCCGTGTGTGTGTGTGTGTGTGTGTGTGTGTGTGTGTGTGTGTGTGTGTGTGTGTGTGTGTGTGTGTGTCATGCAGTATTCATGTCACCCACATCGTTACGGGGCGTTACTTGGGGCTAAAGGGAGTCTCCTAAGCGTTGTTATCTGCTGATGATACGACAACAACCACGACTACCACCACCACCACTACCACCACTACTGCTACTACTACTACTACTATATACTACTACTACTACTACTACTACTACTACTACTACTACTTAGGTTAGGTTAGGTTAGGTTAGGTTACTACTACTACTACTACTACTACTGCTACTATTACTTCTACTACTACTACTACTACTACTACTACTACTACTACTACTACTACTACTACTACTACTACTACTACTACTACCACCACCACCACCACCACACACAATCAATACAACAATACTATCCAGAAGAATAAAAAAAAGGAAAAAAATATCATTACTCCCATTACCTCCTCCTCCTCCTCCTCCTCCTCCTCCTCCTTCTCCTCCTCGTTGCGTGTTGCCCGGTACAAAAAAACGCCCCAAAGCTAACAGGCCTCTGCCATATGTTAGCGTTTCCCGTAAAGCGATCATCTGTGCCCAGGCGGTAAAGGGGGGCGGGGCAACGTTGCCAGATTATCGTATTCACCACAACGTATTTATCATTTTCTAAGCCTCAAACTTTCGTACCTTTCCAAAATAACGACAGAAAATCATCAAAGTTAGCATTAAAACTGTTATTTATTGAGGTTTGTGTTTTTTGATGGAGTTATCGGTCAGAAACTAATGAAATGCAATGCCATGAGTACGATAATTATTTGACAACGCTGAGGTGGGGTGAGAGAGAGGGAGGGAGGGAGAGAGGGAGAGTAGGGGATGGAAGAGGGCGGGAAAATAGCAGAGACGAGGAAGAAGTAAAATAATGAGGGGAGGAAGAGGAGGAGAAGGAGGAGGAGGAGGAATATTAGGAAGAAGATAAGGGAGAAGGAGGAGGAGGAGGAATATTAGGAAGATCAGGGAGAAGGGAGACTATAGGAGTTGGAAACAGACTTCGTAGGAGGGAGAACAGGAAGGAAAGAGAAGCAAAGAAGGGAAGGAAGATGAAGGACGAAGATTAGGAGAAGGAGGAGGAGGAGGAGGAGGAATATTAGGAAGAAGAATATAAGGGAGAAGGGAGACTACAGAGATTGGAAATAGACATCATAGGAGGGAGAACAGGAAGGAAAGAGAAGCAAAGAAAGGAAGGAAGAAGAAGGACGAAGATAGGAGGAGGAAGATGAAGAGAAAGAAATAGGAAGAGATGAAAGGAGGAAGAGGAAGATTAGGAAGAAAGAAATGAGGGGAAAATATGCGTAAGGGGTAAAGAACAGGGAGCAAAAGGAAGAGAGGAGGAAGATGAAAGGGAGGAGGAGGAGGAGGAAGAGTAGTATTAAGGGAAGGAAAAAAAAGGGAGAGGAGGAGGAGAAGGAGGAGGGCGGTAAAGGGAAGAAAGAAAGGGGTTAAGGGAAGGGGTGGATGGGTGAGGAAGCCAATCCACAATCACGCAATGATCTGTTTGAATATTCAGTGCCTTCTTTAACTGGACCGAGGAGGAGGAGGAGGAGGAGGAGGAGGAGGAGGAGGAGGAGGAGGAGGAGGAGGAGGAGGACGGGGGGAAGAGAGAATGGAGGGAGACAGAAGGGAATGATAATGATGTTAGTGAAAGGAACACGCAAAGAGAGAATGACAGAGACAGAGAGACAGAGAGAGAAGTAGAGAGAGATAGAGGAACAGAGAAACGATATCAGTAAGCGAGATGAGATGATAAATGAAGGCTCTGAAAGTAGGGAGAGAGGGAGAGAGCGAGAGGCAACCAGGTAGAGAGCACAGAGCAGGGGAAAGGAGAGAGGACAGGGCAGGATACAGAAAGCACGAGGAAGAACGGAGACAGGAGGTAGGAGGAAAGAACTGAGAGGGAGGGAGAGATACAGACACAGAGGGCAGGAGGGAGGAGACAGGAGAGAGGAGAAAGAGGAAAGAAATGAAGGAGGGAATGAAGGAGGGGGAAGAGAAGAGACTGAACGACTGAGAAAGGGAGGCAGGGGAGACACAGGAGGCAACAGAGAGGAGAGGGAGGAAAGAACTACTGAGGGAGGGACTGAAGGAGGGAGCAAGTAGATAGGAACCAGACGAGAGTGGGAAGGCAGGAGTGACCGAGGGAGGGCAGAGACAGAAGGGAGTGAGGCAGGGACGCAGAGAGAGAGGGGAGGCTAAGAGGCTGGGGCGGGTGTGAGGCTGGTCATGTATTAAGCATCGGGGTCCCGGCTAGGCGAGATGAGTGTGTGATATTCATGGCCAACAATTCACGGCGCCTTGGACTCATCGCGGCTTGCACGAGGCACATCCATAAGTGATCCAGCCATTCAGAGAGGGGGGAGTGGGAGCGGGAGAGGGAGAGGGAGGGAGGTAGAGAGTAGAGGGGGAGGAGTTAATGGATTTCTTCTTTTTCTTTTCCTCCTCCCCATCCTCCTCCTCCTCCTCCTTCTATCATATATGCAGATTGATAAAATACAAGGATTAGAAGGGAGGGCAATGGTACTTGTAGTTGTAGTAGTAGTAGTAGTAGTAGTAGTAGATAAATGAGTATTAAGCAACACGAAGATTGAGAGAGTAAAAGAAATAAGGATGAAAAAGAAAGATAACAGATAAATAAGTACAGTGCGAGTCTAGGAAGGGAAGTTAAGCTAAAGAAATATGAAAAAGAAAGTTAGAAAGAATAAAAAGAGAAGGAAGAAAAGGAAATGTAACGGAAAAGGATGACTATACAGCATGGAGGGCAGCACAAGGGTAAAAACAACAACAAAAACAACAACAAAATAGCCCGATAGACACCACTCGGAACCAAAGCATAAAAAGAACGAGAGATTTAAAATTGAGGTTAGTTTCAGTTTCGGGTGCAAGGAGAGGCGTCTGGATACTTAGGGTCGTATTTTAAAACAATTCGTCGCCCAAGTTCACATATTTGACATGGCTTTCGTAGGAGCTGTAGGCCTTTCCAGGGGTAGTTTTATGACCCTGGTGGTAGTTTGACCCTTCTTCTGTACCGTGAACCTTAAAAACACTCATGAAAAGCAGATTCATCCCCTCTTTGACCTTTAGAAATAGTTGATGTGAGAAGCGATGGTGTCTTAAAATACGGCCCCTATTCTCCTCTTGAATGAGTTTAAGTCGTAGGCAGGAGGAAATACAGGCAAGGGAAGGCTGCTGTAAGATGACTCGATTTGACGGTGCAACTTACAAAAATGAACTAAAAAAAAGGGACTATGGAATGGAAGTAAGAAAACAGCGAAAATAGGAAGCGGCAATAAAGGAAGAGGAGGAAGAGGAGGTAGAGAAAGAAGAAGAAGAAGAAGAAGAAGACGAAAAAGAAGACGAAGAAAAAAAAAGACGAAAAAAAGACGAAAAAGAAGAAGACGAAGACGACGAAAAAGACGAAGAACAACACGAAAAAGAAAAAAAACAAGAACAAGAACAAGAAGGCAAAGAGGACGAAGATGAAGAAAAAGGACGAGGAGTTGCAAAAAAAAAATACCTCCACAAACATATAATTTTTTTCGTCAGGGCACGCGGAGAGGCCGGCGGCAGCGTACTCTTATTAACTCCTCTTTATTTTTTGCGTCTTTCTTCCACTCCTCCTAAAACAAAAATAATGAATAAGTAAACACGTGAATTAAACAACAGCGCTTCCTTAACGTTAACGCAAAACAAATACTGGGGGGAAAAAATATGAAGTTACACACACACACACACACACACACACACACACACACACACACACACACACACACATGAAACTATATTATCACCATCAAAATCCCATTATTATTATTATTTTTTCTTCTTCTTCCTCCTCCTTCTCCTTCTCCTCCTTATGTTATCCTTGTATAATTCGCTGGTAAGGCCCCACCTGGAATACGCAGTGCAGTTCTGGTCTCCAAATTACAGGAAAGACATTGAGAGAGAGAGAGAGAGAGAGAGAGAGAGAGAGAGAGAGAGAGAGAGAGAGAGAGAGAGAGAGAGAGAGAGAGAGAGAGAGAGAGAGAGAGAGAGAGAGAGAGAGAGAGAGAGAGAGAGAGAGAGAGAGAGAGAGAGAGAGAGAGAGAGAGAGAGAGAGAGAGAGAGAGAGAGAGAGAGAGAGAGAGAGAGAGAGAGAGAGAGAGAGAGAGAGAGAGAGAGAGAGAGAGAGAGAGAGAGAGAGAGAGAGAGAGAGAGAGAGAGAGAGAGAGAGAGAGAGAGAGAGAGAGAGAGAGAGAGAGAGAGAGATGTAGTAGTCTATATCAATTATTTCCCAAGCCCGTGAAGGAAAAATGTCATTCTCTATAATTGATAACATTATGATGCCTCGACGCCCACGACAGACAGACAGACAGACAGATGGGAAGGTGGACAGATGTAACAGACAGAGGGATAGACAGGCAGAAAGGGACAGAAAGATAGACAGCTGGATTAACAGGGAGACAAAGAAATAGATGGATCGATAGGTAGAAAGACAGAAGTAGTGAGACAGGTGCGAAACGAGAGATGGAACGATAGACAGATAGATAGACAGACAGCTAAACAGACAGGTACATAAAAAGAGAGAGGTAGAGAGACTGGTAGGAAGATAGATAGATAGAGAGAGAGAGAGAAAGACAGACAGTTAAATAGACAGGAAGATAGATAGATAGATAGATAGATAGATGTGGATAATCAGAAACAAAGATAGAGATTGAATGATTGATAAATGCGTAATCATAGAGGAATAGATTAGCTAATTTATTAGTAGATTGATTGGTTGGTTGATTGGTTGGTTGACTGAGTGGTTGGTTGGTTGGTTGGTTGGTTTGTTGATTAACTGAATGACTAATTGATTGATTGACTGATCTGACTGACTGATTGACAGATTGATTGATAGTAGCATTGAAAAAGAAAGGCGAGGAAGAGGAGGCAGGAGAAACAAAAATAATAATGTTAATGATGATGAACACGAAGAACAAGAATGTGAACGAGAAGAAAATAAAAAGAAAACTATTAAGAAAACAATTTTAAAAAGTGGAAACGGAAAATACAAAAAAGAACTTTGCACAATCTAAGAAATAAGTCGCCAAAATAGAAATATAAATATAAATAAAGATGGCACCAGAAACAGTAACATACAAAGCAAAACAAAAAAGAAAGCAAAACAAAACAAAACAAAAAACAAAATAACAAAAGCAACACAAAGCAACACAAAACAAAAACAACTTTAACTAATGGGGAGCATACGCCAGGGGGTGCGTCACTTCACTCACTACCTGTCCATACTCCAAGCGGTCACCCAGAGCCCACGCAACTGCACTGTCCATCCCAAGTCCCTCCCGGCAGGATCGGCTGATTTGCCCCGGCCATGAGTTACGTGGGCGTCCCCTGGGTCTCCTTCACTCAGGGTTGCCTCGCACAGAAACAACCCTGTGAGCAGAATCGACGACCGGGAGGCCCGCCAAGTCCCCATATAGCAGGAGTTGGCGTTCACGGGCTAAGCTGGTAACAGGCCTTGATTCAGTTTCACGGGGTAGTCGCTGGTTCAACATGATGTCATTTCAGTGATACCCCGTGACCCTGCGAAGGCACTCTCCAGGTGTCCGGGTCTCACAGCCATACAGTAAGGCGGTGAACACAAGCAACTAAAAAAATTCGAATCTTTGTCCGCCTGCATAGATATCGACAACGCCATATACGTACTCGTGTTGAGCGAGTCCATAGCACCGTGACATAGGATATCCGTATATAATATCTTGGAAAAACAACACACAAAACAACAACAAAAACAATCAAAGCAACACAGCCTAACACAACACAACACAGGCCACTCTTTGTGTTAGCTGACAGCGGAGGGAGACTCTCGAGGTTCAAAACAACTATAAGGCAGCACCGGGGGAGATGAGAGGGAGATGAGAAGGAGATGAGAGGGAGATGAGGCGGGCAAACTTACTCTTTCCGCGTGTAGTGTGGCCGCGGGCGTGTGCCAGGTGACTTTGAATCCACGGAGGGAGAGAGGGAGGGAGAGGGAGGAGGGAAGGAAGAATAAAATGAAGGTGAGGGTAGGAGAGAGAGAGAGAGAGAGAGAGAGAGAGAGAGAGAGAGAGAGAGAGAGAGAGAGAGAGAGAGGAAAAAAGATAGGTGCGAGGAAGGAGGAAAAAGGAGGGAAAGGGATAAGTAGAGGAAGAGGGGGGAAGAAATTGAGGGAGAAGGAGAAAATGAGATAAGAGGGAGAGGAAGTGAAGAGGAAGAGAAGAGGAGAGGAAGGAAGGCAAGGAAGAGTAAATACATGAGAGGGAAAGAATAAACGAAGGAAAAATAAGAGGAAAAAAGAAGAGGAAGAGGAAAAGTGAAGAAAGGAAGAAGTATGGCAGTAATAATATAGTCTCCTCCTCCTCCTCCTCCTCCTCCTCCTCCTCCTTCTTCTCCTCCTCCTCCTTCGTTTTCTGTTCAAAGGAGTTAATTATGATTGAGAGCAAGCACACAGATCTCTCCACTCCCCTTCCACTCCACTCCTCTCTCTCTCTCTCTGAAGAATAAGGTAGAAATGGATCTTTTTTTTTAGTTTGTTTCCGCAAAGATCATATTTTTCTTCCTCTTCCTCTTCCTCCTCCTCTTCCTCCTTTACTTCTTCTCTTCCTTATTCTTCCTCCTCTCTTCTTTTCCTTCCTCTTCCTCCTCCTCCTTTACCACTTATCTTCCTTATTCTTCCTCCTCTCTTCTTTTCCTTCTCCTTATCCCTATTTTGTCTTTTCTTCCAATTGTTTTTGTTATTATCTTTGTTATTTTTTCACTCTTTTTTCTCCTCTATCTACTACTACTACTACTACTACTACTACTACTACTACTACTACTACTACTACTACTACTACTACTACTACTACTACTATTACTACAGCTCCTCCTCCTCCTACTCCTCCCACTTCTACCACCACAACCACCACTACTACTACTACTATTTCTACTACTACTACTACTACTACTACTACTACCACCACCACCAGTCACACTCCTAACACTAAGACAAACACGTCCACGACCTGTCCACAAATCATCTCCACACCCTAAATCTTGCTTCGTCCGGCCCTGCCCCGCAATCCTGATACATAACTAAGAACACACACACACACACACACACACACACACACACACACATACACACACACACGCTTGTTTTGTTTATTTCTTTATTTTATGTTTCTTTTTCTTCCTTCCCTTCTCTCTACGTTTGTTTGTTTGTTTGTTTTTGTTTTGTCTTTTCATCCCTTTCATTCTCTTATTCTCTCCTTTATTTATTTCCTCTCGTTTCTTTCCCTTCGTTTTTGTTTTCCTCTTCTTTCTATTTCTCTCATTTCGTTCCAGTTTCCTTTGTTTTCTTTCCTTTTCCTTCCCTTCATTTCCCGTCCTTCCTTTCCCTTCCCTTTCTTCCCTTCCCCTTCTCCTTTCTTTCCATCCCTTTCCTTTCCCTCCTTTTTCTTCCCCTACCTTCCCTTTCCTTCTTCCATCCGGCCTTCCCTCCCTCTCCTGCACACACACACACACACACACACACACACACACACACACAGGCATTGTCTAGGCATAACTTAAACACTAATAATTTGTAGTAAGCCACGACGGGGGGGAGGAGGGGGGGGGAGGGGGGGCGCAATACGATGCTATATCACCTTCCTTTTATGTGTATGTATGTGTGTATGTATGTATGTGTGTGTGTAAGTAGGTAGGAATGTAGGTGGGATGTGTCAGCTAATCTGTACCTACCTTTCCTTTTAGTACTCATAATAATAATAATAATAATAATAATAATAATAATAATAATAATAATAATAATAATAATAATAATAATAATAATAATAATAATAATAATAATAATAATAATAATAATAATAATAATAATAATAATAATAATAATAATGAGTTGTTAAAGTAGGGACTAACCTTTTTTAATTATAACAAAGATTCCGTTTTTAT